>NW_017300006.1:84571-95717 GCF_001594075.2 Trachymyrmex cornetzi | reverse complement strand
TCCAATTGAGCCGTGTCCAACTGGGTGCCACCCATTAAGGGAGTGGAGGAAAGGTAATGGGGGGAGGGGGATAGGAATACAAGAAAGAAAAAAGGGAATATAAGGAGCTGTGTGAGGCAAAGAAAAAAAGGAGAATGAAAGATGGGAAAGGAAAGTGGAAGGAGCGAAGAATGAAAGGCGATGTGGGATATAGTAAACAAAGAAAGGAAAAGATGGAAAGGGATAAATAAGGAGATAGGGATGAGGGAGTGGGAGGAATATTTCAAGGATTTGATGGGAATTTTAAATGACTTAGGTTTGAATACAACTGTTCCCTCCAAGAGGGAAGTGCCTCAAGGGTTGCAGCGCAAAAATAAAAAATGCTCCGAAATAGTAACACATAAATAGCACATAAATCCTGTGTATTTAATTTTCCAAATCGGTTGTATTTAACGGATGAGGGGGATGACTGCCTACTCAACCCCACACAAAAAATTTTTTTCTTAACCAAACGGAATGGGCGAAAAATTTTCTTTTACGCATATGGATAGCGTATAAATAGAGCATTATTCCATAATTTTTTCATTAAGATTTGGTTAAGTGGAGGGGCCAGCTAGGCAGACGTTAAGAGACGACAGTTTAGCTGGCCCTCGACCATTCTTAATCAAAACTTAATAAAAAAATTACGGAACAATGCGCTATGTATGCGCTACTCATAACCGCAAAAAAACATTATCGCGCTCATTCCATTAGCTAAAAAAAAAATTTTTTCTGGGGACTGAGTGCGCAGTCAGTCGGCCCACTCACTCGTTAAAAACAACCGATTTGGAAAATTAATACACAGGATTTATTCGCTATTTATGCTCGCAACGGCCGCGAGCAAACGGTCGGATATAATCGATCTTCAGAGATGTGCACTCAAGAATGTTCGACAAGTCTGTTGAATATTTGGGATCAAATATTTTCCGACCGTTGGAAGTTGACAGCACCGCATAAAGGGCTTCAGCGCTCACCTTAAATACAGTTAATACGTATATTATTTATTCTATATTAAAATATTTTTTTTAAAGAAATGTTATACTTATATACTAAATTAAAAAAATATATTACTAAAATTTTAGTTTTTACTTAGGATACCACAATGTAATGAAAATTCGAGATAACACGAGACTTAATTATTATTATGTAATAAAAAATTACCTTGCGAAGTTCCACTGAATTTTCCACGAGGAAACTCGTCAACATCGCAACCGATCGATAGGTCAAAGCCTCTATTGCACAGTCTGCTTCTCGGACGAAACTTCCAGCTGGTTGCAGAGCCATTGTAGAGTCCATCGGACCTAGTTCGCCAAAGCATTTCGTGGCTTCCATCGACACGCGCGGATTAAGCGATTCTGTTAGTCTGATGAGTCTGAGGAGTGAGTTTTAAAAGTATTAGGGTAACTGTCCCTATTGATATGTCTTTTAGCCAATTTGCTTATTACCGAATTAATTATTAAATATTGCAGCTTTAATTTTATCTGCTTGCAATCAATATCGAGTTTTCAACTATTTCTTTTTCTTATAATATTCCTTTAATCTAAAAAATGTTAATATTTTGTTTTTGATCCTATATTAAAATTGGCTTGTCCTTATTAATGTGTCTCCATGCAGCGATGGCCCTATTAATGTGCTCTCAATTTGTATGCCTATTCGCATTTGACTCATTTTAACACACAGTTACTAAAACAGGTAATAAATTTAAGCTAATTGTTTAAGTTAATATTACATAAATCATTATTTCAATTATACTTATTTCAATGCATACTACATTCATAATACAACGTTCTTAGCTCCAATACAGGGCACACTAATAGGGACAAGCTTAAAATCTTGCAATACATATTACTGGATTCACTTAAATTCCTCATATTTTTCAAAAAACGTTTAAAATACTTTAATAGTTAAAAAATAAAATATTATCTTTGAATATCGTATACATTAATAATTTAACTTAACAAAAAAAATTTGTTTTCTTATTTATTCGTGCATTTTCGTTATGGTTTATTTTAATACAAAAGCACACTAATAGGAACAGTTATTCTATGTGATAAAATAAAAAAATAAGAAAAATAAAAGGAAAGAAACTAAATAATATTACTATATATAGTATTATATTATATAATATAATATTAATATTAACGTATATGTAATATTAATTTGAATAAAACGCATGTTTACCTGAATATCAACCTATGCAGGATGTTAACACCATCCTCAGGATACGGACTCTGCAACTTTTGGTGTAATTTTTGCAGCTCACTTTTTCTCGTCGATAATTGCTGCGTGAAATTCGCGAGATCTTCCAGGGTGCACTCGGCGTTTTCCTCACCCATGGCGTCCAGGAAACGTTCCAGCTCGCCTTCAAGGCACAGCGCAGATCCGTCGTCCAATCTAATGGTGTTATGAGTTTCTCTTACATCTTTGAAAATTTCATGATTTGGGAACGAGCCGAGTTTTGCGATGGCCTCTCGTAGTAGATTTTTTTGCTCCACCACGAGAAATCTAAGTAGATTCGCAGCCATCTCGCTGATGCTGCTATTTTTTGATTGCGCTAGGCCGATCAAATTTGCCACGATAAACCGGAGGACGTCTTGGACCTCCGTGGCTCTTGCGGGCAGCGCTTGTCTCAGGAACAGGTCCAGGAATTTGCAGCATGCCGCGACGAGCGTCTCGTCGCCATCACTGCCATTCCTGGTGAGATGCAACAAGCTGTAGCACACATCTCGGATCAGGAACGCGGCCATCTCATTAAAGACGGACTTCGAGAGGTCATGCGTTAGCCGCAAGCAGAAGTACGCGTACTGATGCAGCCGTTTGAGCTTACCCTCGCGAGAGCGCGACGAGTGTACAGCGCTTGCGAGCCGCAACAGTGTTTTTTGCAGCGTCGCCGGTTGTTGTTCGACCAACATGTGTGTGTTTAGAGAATGACCCGATTCTAGATAATCAAAGCACAGATCCAGCACGGCTCGTGAGAAATGCGGCGGATCCGTCGCCGGAAAGCATGTGAATGAGATCGAAAGAATCTTCTTAAAGTCATCTTCATCATGTAGCCGCCGTATTAATTCTACAAGAACGTCCTGCAAGCGAGAACGGAATAGCTGACTGAATTTTTTCGTGTTTGCGAACTCGTCCTTGTTATTTATCAACTTGTTCATTGTGTCAGAATCGAATACAGTGGCGCGCGATATCAGCCACACGAAGCAGGATGGGAAGACGTCCTCGAAGACTTTATTAAAGTCCAGATCGATATTTATACAAAAAGACACGGTCTCTTCGATATCCGAAGTGCGCAGTAAAACCGGGACAATGCAGTTGATATTCTTTCTAAAGAATTCGTCGATAGTCTCGTATCCTATTGATAATAATAAATTTGTTTCAATTTATAGTGCTTATATTAAAGATCAATTTATGTTATATATTGTAAATGTTATATTTTTTAATCTTATAAAAGTGTAATAAAAAAATCTTTACTTGTATCATTAGTGAATATGCCATAAAAAAAATTTGTTTTTCATAAATTAGTGCTAAGTTGGTATAAATAATTGAATTTTTTATTTTAAAACCACTATTGTATTAATATTGTATCAAATTGCATTAAATCAACGAATATATTCTTACCCATAAGCATCCATGGAAAATTCTGCAATTGGCAATGTGCGTCCTCGATCCAAGAAGTCAGCAGATAATTCAAATTATCTTCAATGAGCGACACGTACGTCGTCGTGTGCTGCGCCGCCACCAAGAGAACCTTCCGTACTATATGCACATTCACTTGCTTTTCCGTTGTTAATCGCAATATCGCACACAGGGCACGACCCTGAAGAACTCCACTGGCGCATGCCATGGAGGCCAGCGCAATCAACGCGGTTACTGTCCTGGTCTCCTTCTCATCTTGCAGTTGACTTTCTCTTAAACTGTTGCTATTTCACAAAAATTAAAAAAAAAAAAAGAATTACTAGTGCTACTCGGAACAACATTATTATGTATCTTTTAAATCATGCGCAAATACTAAAAATTGTTCTGGTGAAAATTTTAAGTATTTTTCATATAGTTTTTCAAAATTTTATGTCAATTTAAAATAATTAATATAATTAATTAAAAATTTTTCGGAATTTCTGAATAAGTTAATAACTTTTTAGAAAATTTCTCAGACTTTTTTGTGCAAATTGAAATACTTTTCAGAGTACTAAGAAAGTCTACAACTCTTCTAGAATTTTTCTCAGACTTTCTCAATATTTCTGCGAGTAATTCGTATAAAAATTCTAAGACAAATTTTCAGGATGCTATAAAAAGAATAAATAGGTGTTAAACTTAATTCCTGCCGTTTTTCGTCTCCAAAATTGATTTGTTTCGAAGGGAAGATGAGTGAATACCTCAATCAAAGTAATTTCCTCCATTTTCTACTTTATTACTAATTAATAATACTTTATTAATAATATTTTGATTAAGGTATTTCCCTTCAAAACAAATTAATTTTGGAAACGAAAAACGGCAGGAATTAAGTTTAACATCTAATATTATAAGTTTTTATAAAAAAATAGTTTATAATATTGCTATCTAATTTATTTTAATACTGGTATTAAATCTATATATCTCTCTTAAACTATATATTATAATGTTCATACTTCTGTAAGTTAGAATTCGACTGCTCCGCCTCATCGAGCAGCTTGAACACTGTTTCCTTCACCTTGATGAAGATACGTTCCTTCCATATATGAGCGACGTTTCTGAAAGATAGGATCTCTTGCAGACATTGCACTGCTTGCGACCGGAGTACAAAGAGTGTATCACCAATGTAATTAAGGATGCTGTCCAGTATCATCAAAACGTCATCATCGGAAATGTAAACGCTACTCCAGGAGAAATTCGGATCAATCCGAATGAAACTGCATACGCACTTTATGTAGCTTGTATGCACAAGAACGCTACAGTTTCGATTACAAATACGCTTATGGAGCTGTTCAAGCGCATGAACGAACGTTTTGGGCGAATAATCATATTTAATCGCGTAATCGAAGAAATACGGTAGCAGATTTAATAGCTGTCGCAACGATTCCTCATCTTTGCAACCTTCCTGGCATACTTCCAGCAGAAATTCCAACGGCGTATCCGCGCACTCGCGCTGGATCTCATCATGATCGCGTGCAATGAGCGACTCGAGGATCAGCAGTGACATTCTGGAATCCACATAGCTCGTGAAGTCCTGCTGCATAGTCAGCAAGTTATGCATCATCTTTTTCTGCAACGTGGACTTGCTGTGATTTGCGTCGATGTGTAAAGCACAGAAGGATGATAAAGCCTCTACGATCTGCAGATGAATCACGCCCTCACGCGAATGGTTTGGCTTTGGGTCTGATGTTTCCAGATACATGCTGGCGTTCCGCTTGCGCCTTCCCTGAGACGATGTTACAGTCGTTCATTAAAAACAATTTCTTTGTTACACAAAAACAAGTTAATTTCTTTGTTTACCTGATAAGTGTTAGGATCTTCATTACAATCGTAATTACAATTGTCATCTTGATTCAATAGATCGAATATGTTTTTAATCATGTCCATTGTAGCCGCAGAGACAATTATTTTAGCAATTTCCGTATCATAGGTTGCTCCATAAAACATTCTCAATGCTCTGGTTATGCTCAGCAGAAATATATTTTTGCATCTGTGAGGAAACATTTAATGTAACAAAAATATTCCGCACATTTGTAAGAATTCAGAATAGTAAAAAAAAAAAACAATAAAAGAGAGCGCTTAAGTGCAGTTCTGCTAAGCCCAGTGTAGTCTAATAATTACAAAATTTGGAAGCACAAAAGCATTGAATGAGATTTCTTAATAGTATTTGAAAAGAGAAAAAATAAAAAACTTTTTTCGCTCTATTAAAATCAGGATTGCCACAGAAAATATATTTTAAAATTCCCTGACTTTTCCAGATAAAAATGACAAATTTTCCAATATAAAATATGTAAATTTTAACACATTTAAAGTCAAGAATTATAGAAAAGCTAGCAATATATTATTAAAAACAACATAAAAAAAGTTAGTAGCACACTAAAATTTTGGATGCAAATTCAAGCCAAAAGAAAAAAAAAATAAATTAGTATTGGAAAAAAGAATGCAGTTATGAAAAAGGGCGATCAAATAAAAGTAATGAATAAAATATAAATTTTAATTATTTTATTAAAATATCGTTTAAAGTGTGCGAGTTTTGAACGTATTTCACTATAAACGTCAGATATAATATTAAAAAATTATAACAATTATCTAGAATAGGAGCAGTTTAAGGAAATTGTGAGCAAATTTCAAAATTCCAGACTTTTTTACATTTTCCCTTGACTTTTCCTGGTTTTTCATAACCAATTTCAATTTCCCTGATTTTTTTCGGTTTTCCAGGTCTGTGGCAACCCTGAAAATTCATACCTAGTCCAAACAATTTTCGTCAGAACTTCGTAGCTGTCATTCAATTGTTTCTCCATTGCATCGATCAACGGACAGTAGCCAGCGATATCTTTCGTCGTGAAAATATTCTGTTGCTTTAGAATGGACAATAATCTTGCCAGGAACATGAGTTTCATCAGTACGACATAGATTTCACGTGTATTTCTATTCTCGTCATTGGAGCCATCCTCTTGAATAATCTTGTGCATTTGCTTCATCAGGAAGTTAAATACTTCCTGTATATAGGAGACGGGATTTCCAGTGTCGGGCATCATACCGGAATCTTGTTCGATAAGCTTGTTCTTCGAATTCACTGACAACACTATCTTGAATGTCAAGAACGCATGACAGAGTTGCGGAAGCTCTGTTGAATAAATGTCTTGATGAGGCACAAAAGTGATCACGCGCGCTTTCTCGTAATTCTGCAAGGATTTCTGCTCAGTCTTGATATTTTGTCTGTAACGGGATTTCAGAACGAGATTCACTGATAATTCGCAGATGTCCTCGATAATCTCGACGGACAATCGCATTGCCAGCTTCTGCCATGTATGGTCTGGAATGTTTAGCAGCCACTCTAGAAGGCGCGTCCTATCACAAATTGGCGCCATTATCATCGAGGGCGACAAATCCAACACCGATGTGGTCGCGTCCACTGGTAGAGAGACACGCTCGCACAGTCGTCGCAATGTATGTACGCTATTCGGCGACCAGCGAATTGTCTTGGTCAGGTACAACCTAAGAAGAGCGTTTGCGTTTGGCAGTCTATTGTACCTTATGAAACAGCGGATCAATGAATGGCCCGATTCCTCGTTTTGGTTCGCTCCTAGAGATCTACAAAGATAATCTTGTTGCAATTACAAAATTCCTTAATTATAAAATGCAACAATATCAATGTAAACATTGGAATTAAATGTTACATACTTCAAAAGTATTTATAGACAACACCTACACAATTTTCTTAAGTTTGTTTTAGTAAAAAATAAAAACTAAGTTTTTTAACAGGAAAATTACGTAATATTTTAAACTAATTTATATAAATAAATTAATAATAAAATTTAAATTAGCATGCACCTAAGTAACATATCCCAGATCTTGTTCCAGTGAATTGTGGCATCTTGTATTTCCTCTCCATTAGATATCTCAATTTTCATGAGAATAGCAGCTAGATTGTACAAATTGTTCATGATAGATTCAGATTCTCGAGACACAGCGAGTTCCGTTAAATGTTGTAGCAAGGGTGCGAGATCTTGCGATCTCAGACACTGTGGATATTTCCTTAGGGTTTCTGTCAGAATTCTTAACAATGACCACACTTCCTCGGGGCTGCTGTTCATTACCAAGTCAATGATATTTTCAATTCTATTAATTCGTCTACGTTTGGTTGATTGAGAATAAGGGCTATCGAGACAGCTAGTAGAATTTATGGAGTTGTCCATTATCTGTTTTATGACTACAAAAAAATATGTAATGTTTGTTAAATTGATAACTTATTCGTTTACAATTAAATCATTAGGTATACAATTAGTTATACAATCAAATCAAATCTTTTATAAATATTTAACGAAAGACATTAAAACAGAATATGATTGTTAACAATCAATCCCGAGAATGTATGTACTGTTAGAGAATTATTAATTATATATTCAGAATTTACATGTTATATTCTTTGCAAAGAATTCAACATAATGGCATTTAGAGTAAAAAAAAGTTTTTAATTTATAGAATAGAATTTAATTGTTGCTAAAAAGAAAACCATTTCTCTGTGCAATTAATAAAATAATTGATATAGATAAATATATCAGTATTTTTTACTATATTATTAGCATATGTTAAGTATATTTGTGTTAAAAAATGGTACCTTCACTAGCAAATTGGATGAAACTGCGCCACTGCACGTCCAATTTGCAATTCTCCTGGACAAGCTGATACATGTTACGTAGCAATTTCCTCCATTCGTTCCAATCAAATGCAAAAGCACCATCATCATGCCTTGAGATACCTTCAGGATGGTGAATCTGTAGGAAGATCAACAGCAGCCTATATTTTTCCTCAGAGCCATTCAAACATAAGATATCCATCAATATGCTCTCACTAAACTTGCAGAGCGTGATTCTGGATTCTGTAATGATTTGCCTGCATACACTGCTACTCAGTTTGTAGAAAGACTCTGTCAATTGCTCAGGGTTTGCTTTCGTATCTTTTAAAACGTCATTTTCTAAAACATAAAATAAATTTACTTTGAATCAATTTTAAGTAATATAGACCACAACTCTGAACATTTGTTTATAAATATAAAAAAAATATTTAAAATATTTTGTAAAATATAAACATAAAATAGTTAATTCGGAATAATTTGAAAGTTCAACGTACTCAGGAACAATAACAACTCTTTTACATAAAAAAATAAATTTGTATGTAAGAAAGAATAATCAACAATCATTTGCAACGCGTTTAACACAATATGACTTTGGAGATGTGTCTTTTTGTACAGCTTGATACAAATTTTCAATAGTTCCCTCCATTGCTCTGGCATAATATTTCTGTGATATATACTTTTGGGCAATATATATTTTACTAATATCCCCAGATAAGTATCCTGATAATGCACATAGATCTTAGAGTCTAATATCTGCAATATTTGAGAGACTATATCACTGCTTTTCAAAAAGTCAGCTGACTTCTCACTAGCTCGGCGAATTGTATCCTTCACCAGACCACAGATAGATTGCCTTTCACTACTCTTAGCATTTGTCTCTTTACTAGGCTTCTCGGCTTCCTATTATTCAAATAATATCAAAAATAAATAAAATTATAAATAAATAACATATAAAATATTGGAACTGTTTTGTATATAAATTTCAATATGATTCTCCTCACATCGGTAACTAGCTTGTGGACTATGGATATAATACAATGCCAGTTGGCCTTTCCTGAAGCTTTGCTCTTGGTATTCTGGCATATCTCTGTGAGAGCGTCATCATTTTGATATAAATCCTCTAGTTCAGACACAAATTTCTGAAAGTTAACAGGCCTTTGTTACACAAGAAAAAATGAAAGTAAAAGGATTGTATATTAATATAGTTGATATATATTTTAGAACAGATGCTTTTAATTGGAAATCTGTTTTCTATGGCTAAACTAGCATACATTTTTGGAACCTAAAGTGAGATAGGTGTTTGCTTGATATTTGGCAAATGCAAGAGTTCTAGTACAGTCTAGTGCAAAAATAAAAAACATACCTTAGATTCTTTTACTAATACAGCTTTGTAAATAAAGGCAATTGACTTGAAACACCCTGTACATATGTCAAAATCAAGTTTGTTAGGACTACTTTGTAGATCAGGCCTGTCCAAAGCTCTGGAGCGAAAAAGCAAAGCCAATGACATAAAAAAATCAATATGGATAAGATTTCGGAGACTGTAAAGTGTTGATACGCGTCTGAGCGACGCTTATCAACACTTTACAGTCCATGAAATCTTATTCATATTAAATTTTT
The DNA here is from genome assembly GCF_001594075.2 of Trachymyrmex cornetzi. NCBI lineage: Eukaryota > Metazoa > Arthropoda > Insecta > Hymenoptera > Formicidae > Trachymyrmex > Trachymyrmex cornetzi. The sequence goes on along the minus strand of NW_017300006.1, from coordinate 85,768 downwards.
TGCGTCGATGGCTTTGCGTTTTGGCTCAGGCGCACAAATTGGACAGGCCTGTTGTAGATTAACCTACGAATATCTGTGAATAAGACTATTTCTATTTATTTTACACCAATCACCAAATCAAAGATTGAATAATTTTGAATTTAATTTCCCGGTTAAACACAGGACGAATCAGATTCCTGACATAAATAACAATGATTAATAACGATGATTATGGTTACCTTTCTATCAGTCACTTTCGAGCTATCTGCTAGCTTCAGAATGCCGGAAATTCTATCCGATACTCGCGACATACTCGTAATTCCACCAGTACTCTAATAAGTATCGACACATTAGCTGTAAAAGAAATTTGAAAAAAACCACATCAGATTCTGACAATTGTTCGCGAAACATTGAACTACAACGAAAGTAAGAGAGAAAGAGAAGAAACGTTTGAGCCTCCCGCGAAATATAACAAAGTGCCAATTGCCATGCAGTGATGCACATTTGGCTCCCGGACTCCCGGCACCATGGAAAAGCCGCCCCATCAGGCACCACTTCTACTCCCTCCAAGCAGACACCTACTCATCAAATAAGGTGAAAATTACAAAAGTGAGTAAACTTACTAGGCGTTGACCAATGAAATTATCAGTATTCTAGTAAATTCGCTCACTTGTAATTTTCACCTCATTTCAAGATACATGGCTGCGTTCGAAAACTTCATCCGGGTTTCTCGTGTATCATCTTATCCTTGTTTAACACTGAGTGAACAACAAAGGCTGTGTTCCAAAATTGTTTGTCAGCGCTGGCAGTACTGCCAACACCGTTCCAAAAATCATCGTAGCACGCTGTGGCAGTGCTGCGAGAGGATAAAGACGTCATTGGGTGCATTCAGCGGAAAAGAGCGCTACTAGAGCGCTCGCTGTTATTGGTGTATTCTTTTAAATCCTCCAATTAGAATTTTAGATCTGGAAGAATACACCGAGCGCTCTAGTAGCGCTCTTTTCTGCTGAATGCACCCATTAATGTTGTCGTCATTTCCTACTGCGACTGCTGCGGCTGTCCAGGGCTGTGTTCCAAAATTGTTTGTCAGCGCTGCGAGCACGTCGTCATAAGTGCATACTACCAATAGTGTTCCAATTTCATAAGCATGCTTTTTATGCAAACGCAGCTTTCATTTTGGAACGATATTTTCAGTGCTGTCAGCATATAGCGACGTCA
>NW_017300006.1:81955-82367 GCF_001594075.2 Trachymyrmex cornetzi | reverse complement strand
TGCATAAAAAGCATGCTTATGAAATTGGAACACTATTGGTAGCATGCACTTATGACGACATGCTCGCAGCGCTGACAAACAATTTTGGAACACAGCCAAAGATAATACGATACGCGGGGTCACTCGGGTGATGTTTCTGAACGCAGCCCTAACACCGAGTCGGCCGACTTCAGAGTGAGAGAGAGAGCGCCCGTCCTTCTCGCTCTACCAGTAAGCCCGGATCCTCATACAGACATTACTCGGGTGATGTTTCTGAACGCAGCCCTAACACCGAGTCGGCCGACTTCAGAGTGAGAGAGAGCGCCCGTCCTTCTCGCTCTACCAGTAAGCCCGGATCCTCATACAGACACTGGCGCTTTGACACAGAGCACTGATTGGTGAAAAGTCGGTTGTGGGGGTAAAATTTATCCCC
>NW_017300006.1:80874-81526 GCF_001594075.2 Trachymyrmex cornetzi | reverse complement strand
TTATTTCTTCTATTATGCGAACCATATATACATACGCTTTCCATTTGCCTTTCATCAGGTTACGTTTTCTAACTTATAAATTGTGCTTACGACCGGTCCGAAATAGAAAAACTTTAGCACGCTATTTGTTTCGGACCGACCATTAATGTCGTAAGCACTGATAGAACTGTGAGCGTGAATCGGACCGCGGCCGATGGCAACCTGAAAATGTACTTTCTCGGTCGCTCGGCGTATTCCTGGGGTGGCACCCAGTTGGATACGGCTCAATTGGACACGAGTCACAGCGCTGAGACTACAAAGCTCCTAGGCATCTGGACTGGTATTCATAGGCCGCGTTTCGTTATTCACTGTCAGTACTGGCAGCATTGTACATACCGTTCCAATATATGTCGCACTTCGCAGTACACTTCCAATATACTTTTCCATCTATATGACGTCATAAATTTTTGCGTCACTTCCTACTTCTATTACTGCGGCTGGCGAGGTCAGGCAATCGCAGTAAAAAGATGGCGAAATCCAACGAAATGGAAAATCCTGAAAAAATGTGTTTTTTAGATGTCGAAACGAATGAAAGTTATGAAATATTATAGCGTTTTCGATTGGGGTGCACTGGCTGCACTCAGTGTCAAGAGCGTGTTAGATTGGCAGGGCC
>NW_017300006.1:75969-80167 GCF_001594075.2 Trachymyrmex cornetzi | reverse complement strand
AATTGACCAATCACAGTCGATTATTCTTCTCACATTCGACTGTGATTGGTCAATTTCTTACTCTTACTTCTTACTCCGTGTATTGTAGACGAGCCTTAAGACGGTCTTGAAATAAGAATCGACTATGAATACCAGCCCTGGGGATCGATTCTGTATCTTGAAACGAGGTGAAAATTACAAAAGTGAGCGAATTTACTAGAATACTGATCATTTCATTGATCAGCACCTAGTTTTTTTGCTCATTTTGCTCAAAATTTGCTCATTTTTGTAATTTTCACCTTGTTTAAAGATACAGGGGCTCTATTCTTGAAAAGAAACGTATACGAAAGTCTAGGGAAATATTATAATATACGTAACGTATACTGTAGCATTTTCCTAGAATTTCGTATATTTTCTTTTCAAGAATAGAGCCCCAGGCCCGTATTCAAAACGCGCTTACAACGATGTAGCACGCTAACATACTATACTTTACGTCACGCATATTATAGAATTTCAGAGATAGTAAAAGTGCGCTTTTATCGATAAAAGCGCGTTCTGAATACGGGCCACAGAATCGACCCCCTGTTCGCGTTGCATGAAATCCCCAAATATTTTTGCACTTAAAATGAGATAGATACATATTTTGCCTTAAAAAGAGAGAAAACGAAGATATCGAGTGCCAAAAATGCAAGCAACGCGAACAGATCTATTAACGATTTTTGTTAAAGCGATATTATGGCAAAAATTTACTAACAAAAATGGCGATTTTGGCTACGAGAGCTTCATAGGTGGCGATAATAGCCCAGAGTCATCTGACAACCCTTTGTACATGTAAACTGCCAGTCATTCTTGAGGAATTTTATATCTCGATAATCTCGATTAGTTTTGTGCAGTGGGTCGCAGTGGGTCGTAGTGGGCATAGTGGATAGGGAAGTTAGTGTGGTGAATTTAATGTAATCGAATTACACACAATTAATCAAAATAATGGGAGCGGTACGAATAATAAACGACGATCGTCATTTCAACGGCGAGTTGGCAAATGCAGGACAAAAACTCGTCGTCGTAGATTTTACAGCAAGTTGGTAAGCATCTTTTAGGTTATACTCCCATTAATGTCCGTTAATTCGACTATATTACAGCGTTCTGGAATTTTTAACATGTATCTACACATGTTCTTGATCATTACACGCTTTTGTATTGATCTGTGCATTTCTTCGAGAGAATACAACCAATATTTTCTCATCCAACCTCGATGAAAGATTCGTCGTCAAAATTAGAATGTGAATTGTTGAAAGTAAGAATTTAATCTTCCGTTAAATGAGAAGTTTGTCGATGTCCAAAGAATGCGATAATAGGAGTCCCTTTGCATTCCTTTTTTGTTCTTAACAAAAATATAGTCGCGAAATCGTGAGATAAATTTGTTTACCTATGTTTTTATTTTTTTTTTCTTTATGGCTGTCCTACAATGTGCTTTTTGTTTCCTGTTCCTTGCTGTTTGTCTCTTGCCTTTTTGATCAAGAAGGCAAAAGACAAACAGCAAGAAGCAGGAAACAAAAAGTATATTGTAGAACAACTATTATCTCTGAATCTACGAACCATCTGTTCTATATTTTTTTGTCGCATGTGCTTGACTACCTTGTTTTTTTTTCTAAAAATAAGCTTATATATATATTTTATAATACCATTTGAATTTTAATTGTGATTTGAAAAGAATCAGTTTTTTGACTGCTCGTAACTTTTGATGGAATTATAATTTTTTAAAACCAAACGACTAATTTATAGTCTATTTTAATTCCTTCATTTCCAAAGGGATTAAAATAAAAATTTTTTTAATCAGAATCTTGCTTCCCGAAGAAAGACTAGAGGGGTCAAAAAGTATGATTTGTCAGAATCTTACTCTCATCTTAATCTTATTCTTTGCAATAATTTTTCTTTATTTCATCTACTTCAAATCTAGAAAGGATATATATATATATATATATACACACACACACACACACACACACACTTTAAAACATGTGTAAAACATGATTTTATCAACTCTGATTTTAGAGAAGTATATTAATACATTATAATTTCATATAACTTATGGAGTTTTCCAAGAGACACAAAATAATATAGTGATTCTTTCATCTTTATTTAATAGTGGCAAACAATAAGGATGTAATGATTTATTGTGTTATACTGGATAGTATGTTTGTACTACAGAACAAAAATCATGGTTTACACTAACGTGTCTTGCCTGGTTTTGTACTGCGCAGGTGTGGGCCCTGTCAGAGAATCGCCCCAATATTCGAGCAACTGTCCCTCAAGTATCCCAAGGCGGTGTTCCTGAAGGTGGATGTGGACAAATGTGCGGATACCGCCTCGATGCAGGATGTCAGTGCGATGCCCACTTTTATCTTTTACCGCAGACGTACGAGACTGGGCCACTGCCAAGGCGCAGATCCGGTGGGATTGGAATCCAAGATCCAGCAGTTTTACGGCAGCGGTGATGCCGATGACGCGGACGACTCGGTCGCAGATTCCCTACCCGGCCATGTACGAAACACTGAAAATGCCTACTACCATATCTTCGGAATGATTTTACTCGCTGTGGTTTTGTTTTACTGGAATAAGTACCAATGAAAAGCTTGCCGCTGGTTGCTGTTTAACGTTAACCGATTCGTAACAGACGGAATTTTCTATGGAAATTAATTCGATTACTTCAGTTTAGTTTAAATTTGACGTCAGTTGCGTAGTTCCATAATTATATTTTTCTTAATAAATTATATGGTAAACGAAATTTTTTAAAATTTACACTTTTAAAATTTTGTTGCGCGCTGGAAAGAGAAAATCTTAACTTAAAATTTTTATTAAGTCCTATTAGACATTTTTTTGATTTTAACATTATGACAACAATTATTTCATTGATTGTCTATTTTGTGTGAAGGAATGATCTTGCGTTGTAAAGTTTATTGTAAAGTTTCTTCTTAATCATCATCCTCTTTTATTTTAATAGCATATGCATAGAACACAAGAACGTTATGGATTTATCTTCCAAAAATTCTCTTCATTTTGATCACATAGCAGCATAACAGAATACATTACTTTGTAAGCATTCAATTGATTCACAAAAGGAATATAATATAATAGGAGACTTCACAATATAGACATTCAATTTTATTGTCTAGAATTGGCATAAACAGATTTTCTTAAGACAGAAAAGACTTTTAAAAAAAATTGAGTTTACACATATATATGCATTATTTTTATGGAAAATTTTTCATGTACCTCTAGTTTTATTAAAAGAAAATTAATAAAATAAAAAATTCTATGCAATAATGGAAACTATTTTATTAATTGAATGATGTTAAATTACATTTTCTTATAGTTTAATAAAGAGACCGTTGAATGAGCGTTAAAGTTTTACTTATGCAAATATCAAAGTATCACCTTTGTGAAATTATTAACACAGAAAACATTTCAAATATGTTGATGAACATCAACAGATCTTGGTATGATGTTTAGTATTCACGCGCGTAAAATTTATATAAAAATTTTATGTAACTTCAAGACTTTTTACTTCTAGTTTAGTAATTCTTTCTCTTTTAATTTAATTATAAAATATTGTCAATGTATATCTGAAAAAAATATATATATATATTGTATTAGAAATAATACAACTTTGATACTTGCATGCGTGTTGGTGATTTAATGACCTTTATCTGTAGATATAATCCTATCTAGCACGGTAATTACAAATAAATCTCTTAATTTAATATATGAACGAATAAAGAAAAATCGATAAGCTAGAGATTAACATTAATTATTGTATTCTGCAACAGGCGTGTAAATATCAATTTACTAAGACTTGTATTTTTTATTGAAAAATCTGCACTAAATTAAAAGTGTGAGATACTCGAACAAAAAATATTTAAAAAAATTTTTATAGTTTAAGAAATTATATATATATATATATTATATATATATATACATAGAAAAAAGAATATATATCACGCGCGCGCGCGCGCATATAAAATGTACAACCCAGTTTATATTTACATTAAATTAGACAAGATACTTAAACAAATTTAGATAATTTTTGATATTATCAAAAAATAATTTTAAATAAAATCGATTGAGAAAAAAAACATAAGATTATGGTTTGAATATTAAAATTAAATTAGACAAGCAAGATACTTACACAAATTTAGATATTTTTTATATTAGTATTTTT
>NW_017300006.1:74854-75914 GCF_001594075.2 Trachymyrmex cornetzi | reverse complement strand
ATATAATATATATTGAAACTATTAATGATGAAAACTCATTTATCATTTTAATGTCATGGAGTTTAAAAACAATAAAAATAAAATAAAATTTTAAATCACACTGAATTTGTAATTTACTTTGTCTCTTCTATTTCGTTGATGATTAACCGAAGAACTTTCGGGGGTTTCTTTTTCAGATGGACCTATCCAGTTTCATAATGAAACAGCAGTGCGAGTGTTTAAACGAATCGGATTATCACACTTTCTCTCAGTGTTTGAATTCGGACAGTGGGTATCTTCAGAGCGACGAGGACGAGCAGTTGATAATGTCCATCGCATTCTCGCAGCCCGTTAAGGTTCATTCACTTAAGATCAAGGCACCCACGGAAAATGGGCCGAAAAATATTAAATTATTTATTAACCAGCCCAGAACGATTGATTTTGAAATGGCAAGCTCCAATACGAGCATTCAAGATCTAACGTAAGCCTTATATTATGAATCAGCAGGATATATTTAAATCGATATAGAAAACAAAGAAAAAATAAAAAATATCTTCAAAATATTTTCAAGAATTATTGAATATCTTTCTAATCGCAAATCAATTAATCAGTTTAAAATAATTATCTAATCCTTTCATGTAGATACACTTAGAAAAAAAAGTAGTAGCAACTTATAAAGTGACCACGGTTGCCAGATCCCGAGCACTGTACAGCTGGGGTCCGAAGGTCCGTGCGCTGGAGATTTCATATTTCGACTGGAGGCCGGCCGATTGTTTCATTGAAAAAAAAAGAGAAAAAAAGGCGCAGGGTTAATTCGTGTTTTGCGACTACTGTTGCAAACTTTCTTTTTGTTATTAATATTTGACTAACATAAAGTGTTAACACAATCACAGAGACCTTTTTATTATTATTACAAGATTACATACAGTGCGAACACAATTACAAACTTTTTTATTATTCGTAAAATAACATAAACTCCGAACATAATCACAGACTTGTTACTTTCTACGTAATTTAAATATGCAGTTAATAAATACTCTACGCGAGTGAAAAACTATAAATTTTTCCCGTCTGCTGGAGA
>NW_017300006.1:46802-74812 GCF_001594075.2 Trachymyrmex cornetzi | reverse complement strand
ATATAATATAGTTGAATAAACTATTTTTAATTATTGCAACGATAAAATAGTTTTTATAATTACGTCTATTAATTCTACATATAAAGCCTTTATAGTTGCTATCATACTGTTTTTCTCTGAATGTAATTAAAATTTTTTAATTTTTTTTTAGGATATTTTTTCTAGTATAATGTTAGAACAGAATTTCTCTTTATAACTTACTTTGCTTTTTAAATAAAAAATTAATATGTGCGATTTCGGTGCAGATTGTCAACTAAGGACCTCGAGGAAGGAAATCCGATACCGCTGCGTTATGTCAAATTCCAGAATGTGCAAAATCTTCAAATATTTGTAATAGACAATCAGAATGGCTTAGAAACAACGAGAATCGATCATCTAGTCGTAATCGGCTCACCAATTTCGACTACGAATATGGGAGAATTCAAGAGAGTGTCTGGCAAGAAAGGAGAAAGCCATTAAACAACTTTTCTGCAACAATAATATACCGGATATTACATCAGGAATTTCAATTTGCCTACTAACATTCCCCATTGTTTTTTTTGCATGGAAGAAAAGAGGAAAAAGAAATAGCTGTAACAAGACTTCAAACAATAAAATCCGATTTGAATACTGTATAATTTTACTTGTAATAATTTATTAGTTCACGAAAGTAATAATTTATTTTAAGTAAAATCTATTATTAAAATTTATGAAAACATTTACAACTACTTTAATATACGAAGGATGAGTCTTCAGCAAGGTATTATACAATTAATTTCACTTTAAAACGCTCGTCTGCAATTACACTTACTTTCTATCTTTCTTAATGAAGTAATTCGTGTAAATAACGCGCCGTTTAATGATTAATTAATTTTACATCGTTCCCGCATTTTCCTCCATTTTTATTTGAATTGGAAAAAAATTGCAGATTCTTTTCACTGATGAAATAGGACAAAATAATCATTGCAAAGGAGATTTCGCTTTTAAAAATATAAACAAATGAAATATCTTTAGATTATAAGTTTCTGATTTAACTTGGCAAGTAGATCATTTGAATACACATAATATTTAGCTCTTAGTTCCTTTTTATATTTGTGTATGTCTCTCAACATTTTATCTTCTGTCATATAAAAGACTATGCCCAGTTTCGGCCCCGGCTGAACAGCATTAAGACCTAGCTAGGATTGTAGAGCATAAAAAAAAGGATCAAAAAGTTCCATATGCACAATTTTGTAAAATGAGTCCCTTGAGTGCTACAGTTGTCAAGTTCGCTATTATGACCATGTATTGTGTACCATGTAGGACTGGTTTTATTCGATTTCTCGTATCATCTAGTATCTGGAATATGTCCAATCTTGACGAAGACAACTAAAACCTTTTTTGGATCCCAAATGAATAGTTATAAGTGATATATATTAATCGATGAAGAAGGGAGAGAGAGACACTCAAAGTATGAAACAAAAGATTTTAATTGATTTGATAAAGAGACTGCGGTCCATTATTTTTAACTGTAACGTTTTCATTTCTTAGTACGTTTTCTTTTATAATGGCACCAACAAGCATGACATATACAGGGTGTTTGAAAATTATCGCGATTCCTGTCACAAGCAGGTAGAACGGACCGAACTGAATCGAAAATTCTTATACCATTTTGTAGTTTGCGTAATAGTTAACGAGATATTAACGTTTAAAGATAGCCGAATAAGCGCGTCCGACCGGCTTACTCTCTGCTGCCAAATATACAACCTACCGTCCCCACCGATCGCACGGCGTGCGGGCCGCTGGGACTTAGGCCGGCCGGACGCGCTTATTCGGCTATCTTTAAACGTTAATATCTCGTTAACTATTGCGCAAACTACAAAATGGTATAAAAATTTTCGATTCAGTTCGGTCCGTTCTATCTGCTCGTGACAGGAATCGCGATAATTTTCAAACACCCTGTATATCTAAATGTGTTGAGTGGGGCTTTTGTTCCAAGAAATCTAGCACTTCCCCAGCCAACAAATGTTTATGCGACTTGTTTTTTAAATATTTTCCACATTGTCCACAGTGGATTTCATCGCGACCAGTAGCTGTTTCGGGGTGACCCCGTTCAAAGGCTGGTTTACCCCGATTGGTACATTCACCGCTTGTCCATCTTCCACTCCAGGGGCATCGCCGTCATTACAAGCAAATCCGAATTTCTGTGATATGACAGCATGAATTGCAACCAGGGACTTAGTCGGATTAATGAACTGTGCCAAATACATTTTAGATTTACTTCAATATCTTTGGTACAATCCGTTACCGCGGGGAGGTGCCCTGGACGCAAAGAAATTGAATGGATAATAAGACTAGTGGTCATAATAGCGAACTTTAGATAGTTTTAGCACTCAAGAAAACCTCTCCTATAAAGTTAGGCTTATGGAATTTTTTATTCTCTTTTGACACCTTAAAATTTTAGGCATGTCTCAAAGTTGTTCATCCGAGGCCCAAATTCTCCTATAAAACTGAGCATAGTCCTTTCCGCTTCTTATATTATAGATTTCCTATCTTCTTTGATATAGATCTCCAAAAGATCACAGTATCACGGTTTATAACAGACAAACTAAACTTTTTACAAAAATTCCTAAGTGCCCTTTATTGAGAGGCTTTGTGAATTCGCCAAATACCTCCGCATCGGCAAGCACGTGTCCATCGTTGATCCCAGGCTCTGATCGCAGCTGTTCTCGTCATGTTCTGTACCTGCGCTTTACCGCCGCACCTAAAGATGTAACAAAAATATATATATAAATAATATTAAAAAATAAAGAATTATGGACTCTCAAGTTTTACAAACACAACAAAAAATGGGCTAATGAGAATCGACACGCAATTGTCCATGCGCGTAATTATAAATTTATATTCAAATTAAATTGTACAAACGAACATTTCGGCTCCGTTTTGAGCCATCTTCAGCGTTGAAATACAATATTAAATGTTTCGCTCTTCAAGGCATATAACGAAATTCCGTCACAAGCGGTTGGTAGGCAGAGTGATTTTATTCGAACAATAAGTGACGATGTAATGATTTGTTCAAAATATTCAATTATTAAAATAATGTGTAATAGATGGATAACTCAACGGTGCCATGAAAAAAGTTTCCTCGTAGTAATTACAACTGAATAATACATAATAAATCGTGAAAGAATGAACGTCAAAAGAATTGTCAAAAATTAAAATAAATCAAGAGTATTAAGAGTACTGTAACATGTTTGGAGTTGGAATGGCAAATTAAACAATGGACACTAAACATAAATATAGAAGTACAAACATATAGATACAACAAGCATTAAAAATCAGTACATAAATTGTTTAAAATAGAAACATGAATGATGTAAATATTCAGTGTCCATTTGTGTTTGGACTAAACTCAGTAAAAATTCAGTGCGCTAATTCTGTTCAGATCGTCATAGCATTTTTCAAAATTCTATAAATCGTTCATGTTAAATACTCGTGCTCGTTATCGAGTTAATTTCAATGTTTATTTCTATCGACAGCTATTCCGTTCATTCCACGCTTATTATCGATACCGACGCGGTCAGAATTCGTGACAGTGTTTCTACTGGTTTCTACCTATCAGCTGTTTACTTCGCGTCACATATGTATACATTCGCAACCTTTCTTTCTTTTCTCGCGAAGCGAAGGTTACCTATCGGTATTTGTGTATGTCTATCGCTTAACGACGACGTTCAGTTGTTCTCGAATAAAGCTCAGCAGTACATCTCATTGTACATCGCTCTAAGTCTCTACTCTTTCCAACACCTTCTGACTCCTCGTGTACATTCGTTATAATTCTGACGTCATCAGTAGACCTGGTTATCCGGTACCATTTCTTTTCGCAATACTCACAACAGTTTGCAAATTCGAACTGTTCTTTTATCGTTTGAAAAAACATCTCCAAAATGAAGCGTTTATTTAAGAAATGTTCTTTGTCCAAAATTGTTACATTATTCCACTCAAAATCATGGTTTAAATTCATTTTTCTGTAATTACTAATAGCGTGGTGGTATTTCTATTAATGTGATTTATATGTTCGTTTACACGAGTTTTTTATTTCCTACCTGTCTGCCCTATATAAGTCGATAAATTTATTTAATATATATGTATTAGAGTCTAATATCTAACTTTGGTCATAATTGGCGCTCCTTCGTATTTAATCAGTATATATAAAGCCATCGATATATAGGGTGTCCAAATAACTATTAGCACCTGAAATGAAATATTTTCGAATCTATAAGATCTATAGGAAAATTTGTATAACCAAAATTGCACGATATGAGGAGGTCTATCACATGGCAATAATAATTTTTGTCGAAGTACAGGCGCTTTAGAGATTTCAAGGTCAATTTTATTATTTTTAATAGGATTATATGATTTTTTTTATGTAATATGATTCCTCTAGTTATTTTGCGTATAAAAGTATTGAGGTAGAAGTATCGAAAAATCAATAGTTTACGAGATATTTTATTATACCAATTATACCAATTGATTCATCTTATTATTCTGTTCATAAAAGTATTAAGGTATCAAAAAATTATTAATTTATCAATTATTTAACATTTTATGTGAATATATGCCAGAACAAAGTATAAAATATCTCGTAAAGTATTAATTTTTCGATACTTTTATCTTGAGACTTTTGTACGCAGAATAACTAGAGGAATCATATTACGTAAAAAATCATATAATTCCATTTAAAAAAATAAAATTGACCTTGAAATCTTTGAAGCGCCTCCACCTAGACAAAAATTATTATCGCCATATGATAGATTTCTTCATATTATGCAATTTTGGTTACACAAATTTTCATCTAGACCTTATAGATTCGAAGATATTTCAGGTGCTAATAGTTATTGGGACACCCTGTATTGTTATGGATCGTTAATACATATTATACATCTTTTTATATATTTTTTACTAGTTGATAATCGATATAATTTATGAATTAATAATACCTTGTGCATTGCTTCACCAGAAGCGGCTGCCTTCCTAAATACAAATGTCGTATCGTGTCCACGATCTGTCCGCTGTGCATACAACCTTCAACGAGATTCATTTCAGGCGTAAAAACCAACTGTTCAGGTTCCACTCCATATTCCAGCTGCAATCACAAGATGATAATAGTAAATAAATATACATGCATAATACATATGTATATAAATTAACAAACAATTTTGAATATTTTTAATAGAAATGATTCTAACAATATTCTCTTTTTGTATGAATAAGCAATTCTCACCTGTAATGGGAGGTTCTGATAAAACAAAATCGGGGAGACTATAGCGGTGATACTGTTGCCTTGATGCAACTGTGGAATCATGATCTGATTTGGCAGCAGGCAGCATTCATCTGAAAGGAGTCTTTACTTCAAAACTTTCAGCATCAGAAATATAAGTACTGTTGATGCCAAATTGATAAAATATGTATCTTGAGTATCTGATAATGTACATAAATAGTTATATGTGATAATAATCATAACTTTTGTAGAAGAGAACAAGGTAGAAAGATTTAACACTATCCAACACTTTTATCATTTCTTTGTAGATCAGTATCAGTATATCAGTATCTTATATTTATACAGCAGCTTTTCCTTGAACAAAACTTCAACTCTTTTCTTGGTTTAGATCGTACATTTCTTTCTCAAACTCTTTAATTAACTGTTATACCCAGCAAACGAGAATGGATTGAAATGGATTAAAATGGATTTAGATCAGAGAAATACGGATTCATGAATGTTAAAATCCTTTTGAATGTTAGAATCCTTTTCAATCCTGAATATATTTTTATTCATTTATAGGAATTGCATGAAACAAATGTTTATTCCTTTTCAATCTTGAATGCATTTTTATTTATTTATAGAAATGGCATGGAGTATATTTCTATGCTTTCCAATCTAAAAATAATATTATAATATTTTGTGTGCATCATGAATACTGTTTAATTTAAAATTCTGAATAGGAAATGCAGTTTTTCAATCCAGTTGAATCTAAAAATAATATCAGCCATTTCTGTGCATCGTGAATACTGCTTAATTTGAAATTCTAAATAGGAAATACAGTTTTTCAATTCAATTGAATCTAAAAATAATATCAGCCATTTCTGTACATCGTGAATACTGCTAAATTCAAAATTCTGAATAGGAAATACAGTTTTTTAATCCAATTAAATAAAAAAATGTTTTCTTTTAAAATAGACAATGAATACTCATTCAATGAGTATTCAATTCAAAATTGTGAGTAGAAAATCCATTATTTTATTTAAAAGTGCTTTATGAATACTATTTTATTCAGAATTATAAATAAGAAATTTTTCGTTTTAATTCAACTGAACTAAAAAAAAGTTGTACCGTAAAAATATATCATGAATTCTCCTTCATTTAATAGTTAAAAGAAACAAAGGGGGGACGATTACATAAATATGTACAATAAATGTTACATATATAAATTCCTTATTATTAATTAATAAATTAATTGCTTTTATGTATATTTTATATTAACACGTTTCTTTTGTTATACAGCTAGCGTATATTTTTTGTATAAAAGTTTTAAAATAATATAAAACTATAGAATTTCATGTAATTACTATTTTGATTTATTTAAACTTTTACATATATAAAAATTTTTTATATGGAATCCAATCCATTTTTATGGATTTAAAATACGGATTCAGATGGATTGAAAATTTCCAATCCATTTCAATCCATTTTCGTTTACTGCGTAAGTAATTGTCTCCGGCAATTTAATTAACTGGTGAAGTGAAGGTTTCTTGCGAATGTGCTTCATTGGATTGCAATATTATCATCGGTTTCTCCACAATTAATCCAGTCTTTTCGTCCACGTTTGAATCGATCTGAAGGAAGACCTCTGTTTTCTCACTTGTTGGACTCTCCACGTCAGCTATGAAGTAACTTGATTCGCGCTTTGACTTCAATTTATTATCCTCCTTGTCCTTTACATTCTCATTCTTCGTATCTTTTACATCCTTTCTATGCTCTACGTTCTCCATATCCGTTCCATTCGTTATACTTTTCACGGTTTCCGCACTATCATTCTCAGTTGTTTCGCTCGGGAAGAAATGCGTTCCAGTTTTCAACGATTTCTCGGCCCTCTCTGCTTCGTGGATCAGATCGATGAAGAATAAATCCCTCGGCGACATAGGCGTCTTCGGGGATTTTACCTCGTCCTCCGAGGGCGATACCGTTACCAGCTTCAGATAATCCTGCAGGGGACTTTTCTGAGCATAATCACCAGCGATGCTTAAGTGAGTTTTCTCATTTTCTTCGACACACACCACTCCATCAGTATCTTCGATGTTTTCACCTGATATTTGTTTGTGTATCACCAAAGGCGGCAGATCCCTCCTGAGGTTTTCTCGAACGATCTTAGATTCTGATTCGTGAAAATCATTCCATTTCTTCGTTCCTAGAAATTTCGAGTCTTCAGATAATATCTGATGAACGCTCAGGGGTCTCCTCTCTTTATCCGAACCATATTTCGAGATCGCATTAATTTTAAAGCTTTGTTCAACTTGGAAACGTCTCCAGAAAATTATTAATCCGCACATGATCACGATCCAGATTAGAAACGCGACTGCCCAGAAGAGAAAGGACCAATACGAAGGCCAGTATGCGAATTTGTAACATATGGCCCAAATTAGAGGACAGAAGACGAGCCAGTAGACCACGAATACGCTCAAGGTTGACCAAGGAAGTGATAGGTGCTCGCATCTCTTCAGCCTGGACTGTTGGATCGTGTAATTCTTTTCATGCAGTCTGTTTTCCTTCAAGACTAGGGAGTCTTTATGCTTGATCGCAAGCTTGGTAGTCATTATATCTTCATGGACTCGATGGATTTCACTTTTTCCTTTTGTACGTATTTTTCTTAGAATGTACTATCCTATTATTATTATATTTGTATTGTATTGAAAGAGAAATGTAATAATTGAACTGTCACACACAAAGTATTATATATTATTTGCAATTCTTCTGATCCATGTACTTGCTGCTGTATTATTGAGCGATTATATTACTGCAGAACTGTTACGCATAATGCGAACCATTTAATACTGCTAATATGGTATATCAAAATTATTCAGGATGTGGTATTTTTATCAGACTTCCTGACCACAAGTCGTAGTAATAATCAAATACACGACAAGAATTCAATTTGCAATCAAATCTGTCTGCTTTTGGACTGTGAGATTTATAAATTAATATCGTTTTTAGACATAAATTTTTTTAAATAAAATCAAATAGAAAAAATATTACAGCGAAACAAAATAATTTTTTTTAACTTGATTGTTCAATTATGACAAAAAATGTATCAGACATCAATCTTATCTTTTTTAATTAATCTTCATAGAATTAAGTTATTAAGAGTTTCATATTGCAATAAATAAAAATAATATTATACTCATTGTCAATTAATCCTTATATTCACTATTAAAAAATTTCAAGAAAATGTATGTACCAATCAAACCATCGTCCACCTGTTGCTGCGTATCTCCATTAGGTTGTACCAATTTTGATAACAAACAAAATAGTAAGGCTAAAACGTCCAGGTTATCTGCGCTGCGAAGAAACACTGGGAGACACGACGGGCGGAGTAATCCCCATATACGTATGATGACTAACAGCTCCCGAACGGTATTCAAGGCCTTGTGATCCTTAAGAAGCTCATACTGCAAAACAAAATAATAAACTAAAGCTAATATGAAAGATAATATGAAGATAATTTTAATTAATTTTAATAGAAAGCTATAGTTATTTTTATATTATATGAAACCCAATATAAATTCAATAACAGATATTTGGTGCCACAAAAAATTATTTATTCACAAAAATATATTAGAAGAAATAGACATAAAAACCTAGATTTAAGGATTGTTTTGTAATTTTCGGAAACAATAGTTAGATTCGCTAGAAGTACCTACCCCACCAGTCTTCACTTGCATCCTCTGCTCAGGTAATCTGGCCAGCAAGTTCAAAGCTAAGTCAGCAACCCATTGAATAAGTTGCTGCAACGATTGCAACGTGCTCGGTTCTACCGTAAACTCTTTTGGATCGAGATGCAGCAACACCTAAAATAAAACATTAAGTAAATAAGTAATTTATTTCAATTAACTATTAAAGTTTTAATTTGTTGTAAAGCACAATTATATATTTAAATATTAAACAATTATGTATTATGTATTTAATGTCATATTTTGTTATGTTATATCTAAGCTTCATTAGTCATTTTTATTCTACGGCAAATTATTGAATGGAAAAGAAAGTAATAGAAGAATAGGATGAGAAATTTGATTCACGGAAATTCAGCTAGTCGAAAATGCTTGAAGTAGAACTTTGATTTCAATACCTTATCAACATCAGTAATGACATCAGTTATCACCACGGCTAAACTTTCCGCTGGCCCTTTATCGTGGGATATCAGGTCTGATGGTCTCAGTAAAGATTTGAAGGCAGTAGCTACCGAATGTATCATCAGTAACGATGACAAATCCGCCGCCTTGTTCTGTCCTGTTACGAGCATTCTGAAAATAATAATTGCAAGCGTTAATCTTTCTGGTTTGTAATTTGAGATAATCTTTTTCATATCACTCCAATTCCTAAAAAGATCTTCAAACGCACTTCTTCAGTCTAACTCCGAGATATTTTTTTATTTTTTAAATCAATTTAAAAACTAATTTAGAAGAAAATTTATTCATATCAAAAACACCTTTTCACTTATACAAGTATCTAGTTACACACCTATACAACGACGTCTTGATGGATAAAAATAGGATGTAATGATATTGCTGTGTAGATTGTAATTGTCTGTTAAAGGAAACGTCTAGTCGCTCACACAATGCTTCAATCATGGACGATCTCAGACATAAAAGTATGTCCAACCAATCCAATCCGGTCACCAAGCAATACTCCAGTAATGTACAGGCATAGCTTAGCGACATCGACGTACCTACAAAATTACATATATTGTTTTGATCATATTCGCAATCTCGCAGAAATATCCTGTAATTAAGAGAATGAATATTAATGAATTAATTTCAAATAAAGAAAATTTGGTTGTATACCTGTAGTACCATCTGGCAATAATTTATAGAGATACATATTGCCCTGAGTGTCGCACGCAAGAAGTACACATCCCAGCCATGAAAGATCCATATGAGCGATAGATACAGAATTCTTAAAGTATTTGTTGCTAGGCTCATCTGGACGCCAGCTTGTATTTAGGGATGAGAATGCCACTTCCTTCAAACAGTCCAAACGATTTAGGCAATGCACCGACGAGTCCGCTAATGCTATTATTACGTAACTGGGAGGCGGTAAAGTTGTCACTATGGATAGTTTTGTAGTGGCTATCGCTGTGACCGGTGACTGGCAACGATACTGCGACTGATATTGCCAAACCTATATGCCAAGAATAAAGTAATCACACATCTATATTAAAAATAAATATATTATTTAAAAATATATAAATAGTATTTAATAATAGTACAAATACATTATTTATATTTATTTCTATCAATGTGTATTAACTGTAATCTCGGTTTAACTTACTTTTTATCTTCTTCTAATTCTAAGAATTAGAAAAAGATAAAGAGTAAATTAAACGGAGATTAAACTTAATCTACATTGATAAACATAGATTTTATATAACTATTAAATATTATTTGATCGTTATTAATTTAAATATTATAATCAGATGTGTCTTGTCTCATTTCTTTATATTTGCCACTCTTAAACCTCTCATACGCCAAAATTTACTTGTAAAAACAAAAATATTGATTAATTGAATACTTACAACCGTCTTGAAAGGTTCTAACGTCTTTGGCTGAAATAATTTGTGAACCGGTTGCGACTTCTCTCGCAACTCCCACACCTCAACAAATCCACCGCTCTCACTATTTGCCGCAATAACCAGAGAATCGGCATCTTCTCTAACCACAAACTTTAAATGAGTTACGACTGTACCTGCAAAAGAGTATAAAACATCTATGCTTTTTAGCTAAACTTTTTACACAGTTCTTTTTTTTCTATTCTATCCATGAAATAAAAAAGAAAGAGGAACTGTAAATTCAGTTAAAAAAAAAATTGTATCTATAAAAAATGAACTGTTTATACTGTTATAAACCATTCAGTCATTAGTTTTACATGAATTGTCCTTAGGTGCCCCATCTTGTAGAAAAAAACTCGGTAAAGCTTGCGAGGTGATAGTGCACTTGTCATCATTCTTGCGCACCAGCACTCTAAAACATCTTATAGGCAAGCAGATACTACCGCTACTAACTGCAACGAGAAAGTGGCCGTCTGGAATTCGAAAAACAAATTATCACAACATCGTCATTGTATCGTCTGCATTCACAAATAGTTTTATGACATGAGAAAAAGTACTTTTTCCATAGCACAAATCGACTGCAGTTATCCTGTGTCTCGTGTTGCCTAGACTCTCCGTCGAATAGCAAATCGGATTTTGAAGATCCTTAGTGATCATGATTGCGCCAACCATGCCCGTCGTTGATACCACCAGCACACCTTCGGCGGCTCTTCCACCGAATTGCCTCACGGAAGGTGCGAACAGTAGGTGATTAAATTTCTCGCTATAATGGATGCTATCTTTCTTTTCTGTTACTAAGCCTGTCTATGGAATTAATAAAAGACATTAAAAGAAAAAACTATACAAGTAATATATCTGTTTCAAGTTTTAATCATGTATCTGCATGTGACATGAATATTCTTTTAAAACCTTCCTCTGGTAAAATTTTTCTTAAAATTTTTAGACGAATTAAAACAATTTTCAGAAATACTGAGAAAATCTATGGATGGTATTCATAGCAATTATATTCAAGACCGTCTTAAGTACAGTCTTAAGAA
Organism: Trachymyrmex cornetzi; assembly: GCF_001594075.2. Taxonomy (NCBI): domain Eukaryota; kingdom Metazoa; phylum Arthropoda; class Insecta; order Hymenoptera; family Formicidae; genus Trachymyrmex; species Trachymyrmex cornetzi. Next base: position 62,940 of record NW_017300006.1, on the reverse strand, counting down.
GTCACGAATCAATCAGAAGGCCATATTAGCATCTTAAGACATTATTTAAGACAATTTTGAAATAAGAACGGATTATGAATATCGGCCTATTTCTTTTCATAGAATTTTTCATAATTTTCATAATTTTTCACGTGATTCTATAATTTCCTCTATACTTTACTTCCTCAAATTTTATACATTTTATCTCAAATCATAAAATGAAATATCTTAGAATATTTCAGAATTCATATGAAGAAATCTAGAAAAAATGCTTTCTTGGCATTTCTGAAAAATGTTCTAAATTTTTAAAATAATTATAAAATCATTCAAAAATTCTGAAATTTATATAATAATCCTGGTGGAAATAAATCCCTAAAATTGTTGAAATCTATGTCAATTGGTTCATTTCAGTATGAAATGGATCAATTGACATAGATTTCAGCAATTTTCAATGATCTCTGATTTATTTCTACCAGGGAATTCTGAAAAATCGTATGAAAAATTCAGAGAAAAATGTTCACTAGTTAAGAATGTAGTAAAACAATAATAAAACAATAATAAAATGATAATCTAATATAGTTTCTGTCCTGGTTGTGCAGGTAAAAAAAAAACTTTATTGTCTAATCTCATCAGTTTGTTCATCTAGATACCTTTTTGCCATTGTGAAACCATGCTGCACCTAGTATGTGCTCACCAGGGAAATATGCAGAACCTATCAATATCCAATCATTCAAAATATGATCCTTGAATATCCATAACTGTACATTTCCAGCTGTATCAGCCATTACCAATTTGTCACCAGGCAGATCCCATTCTAATGCAGTAATGTTGTGTTTATTTGAAAGTACTCTAGATAAATACAAGAAACATTTATTATTACAGCTTTATCTTGACTTGCTGGCTTTTTAAAAACAAATTGACAAAGACATTTAATAAGGGATTAGATAAGATATATATTGTAATATTCTTTAAAGAATATTGCAAAGATAATTTAAAGGATCTTACTTATGAGCAAAGTGCTTACTTATGAGCATGCCATGGCATATTTAAATCTGCTACATAAACATGGCAACCCCGTGTCTTGCCACTGCTGTCATCTAACTCTGTCATTGTAGTAAACGCCACTATATTCCGACTGGATAAGGAACACAACGATTGTCCATTGTATAAACTGAAAAAGCAAATTGTTAATTAATTCGAGTGTTATACAAAATTTTATATATTAGCTATAAAATATTCTATTTACAGGTCTATTTTCTATAGCTGAACTAGTATACACTTTTAGAATAAAGTGAAATAGATATATTTTGACATTTGATGAAGCTGAGAAAAAAAGTTTTAGTGCAATCTAGTGCAGAAATAAAAACCAAGCCTTATATCTTCAAAAAATATACCATTCTTGATTGGAAAAAAATTTGAAAGAACTCCTCCTGTTGACGATATACAGCAGATCCATGTTTTTTTGTTTTCTTAATTATTCTTGGAGAAATACAATACTATCTTTATAATCCTTTTTGAATTAATGAAGATGCTAAAACGTTTTCTTCAGCCTTCATGAATAATACCGTTTCATTAGGACTTCTCTTTTTTTAAAAGCACATTTTTTGTACATCTACTCTCGTAGATGGTCACAGTAATCCTTTTCCAAAGAAATGAAATTGTGAAATGTCTCTGTTGTCGATTTTCCTATAGAAAATTGCTTCAAATGTAGCGTATTTAGTAGAAACACACTACAAGCTAGCACACTACAAACTAAATTACTCATTCACTAATTACATATGATTTACATTGGCTGCTATTTCGTAATTTTTTTCTTAGGGTTCCTCCTCCACCGAGACGAAAGGGTACTACGAAGGAATTTTGTAGTACTAAGTATTAGTTGCGGCACCATCAATTAAAAATTAATTTCATAAACAATTGTGGAGACTCAACATTTCGGCTGTGATTTCGGCATAACAAGGTGCATCCAGAAGCACGACCGCTCACTGAGCGCTCGGTGAGCTCTTGCATCTGATTGGCATATTCCATTAGATCGAAAAATATAGACCAAACAGATACAAGAGCTCAATGAGCGCTCAATGAGCGGTCGTGCTTCTGGATGCACCTAATGAATGGGCGCATTCAGCGGACTAAAGGGCTTCACACATGAAATGCATAACAGAGCATAACCATGACATAAGGCCGCTAAACCAATGAGCATCTTATGTAAATCAATATGGCGACATTATGCTAGATGCTCATTGGTCCAGCAGTTTTATGTTATGCTTATGCTCTGTTATGCATTTCATGTGCGATAGGCCTTACAGTCGAATCCGAGAAGAATAAGCGACTGTGATTCGCCCATTTCTTATGGCTTAAGGCTTAAAACACCTATTGTAGATCCGGGGTTACGCATTTTTTTTTGCATAGTGCATAAGCGAATCAACTAATCAGAATCTTTCCTTTCCTCTCGTTCCATGAAAAAGAAGAATTTTGATTGGTTAATTCCTTTATGCACTATGCACTATGCGTTATGCAAAAGTGTGTGCTGCGGCCTTAAGAGTGGTCTCACAAAATTTTCCAATTTTAATAATTTATTCGATCATCCGCTCCTATATATGCGATGGAAAGATGCCGATTCCCCATGAGGCGTAGGTTACGAAAACCAATCGTAAATTCGTTTAGCATTTCTTTAGAGTGTACAACAAAAATTCTAATCAGCAATTGGTTGCATTAGTTCCGCATTTCTCTAATCTTCCGCGAAATACGCCCAATGTGAATGCCGGCTTTCAGAATGGCGTATTCTAGTAAATAAAAAATAATGTATTCTAGTAAATTACTAGAATACGCAGGTTACGCTTAGGGTGATGTCCCATGCAGCGGATCGTGCGTAAGCGGATTCGCGTATCGCCAATCACAGAATCATTCTCTTATAGCGTTTTCGGCCCGATCGGGTTTGCACCAACCTGGGTTGGATTAATCTTTCCTATTGGTTGATGTCACACGCTCTACCAATAGAAGAGCGCAAAACGCCATTAATCCATGGTCATGTGATCAAATTGTTCAAATGTGATTTGTTAATTTTTTCTCTGTCCGGGATGCCGTCACATGCGGCGTAACCTGCGTAAGGCTGGAGTCTTTGTTCAGACATTTTATCATTTTTTAATAGCCTCGATGGTGATTAATTGATAAAATTAGCTAAGTCTAGAAGTTGAAATAGTCTTGCATAAAATATGACACATAAGATATAAGAAATTCAAATAATAGAGTTCCTTATTTCATGGATAATAAGGAAATAAAGAACTTTGATTGGTTCATTTTTATATGCATTAATGTATAACATATAATTGGTATGAGATTTTTACTTATGTATCCATAAGTAAAGCCTGCGGCACACGATGCTTGTTTTCCTGCTGGATTGCTAGCTGGATTAGAATCTTGCCACTGTATTGCCTGCGATGCTGGCACTGACAGCATCACATCCAATACGGTGGCAAGATTCTAATCCAGCTAGCAATCCAGTAGGAAAACAAGCATCGTGTGCCGCCGGCTTTATATTCAGCGAAAGGAGGAAGAAAATTCTAGTACAGTCATAAAAAAACAGGTCTATTATTTATCTTCTTTTTAAATATAGAAATTTTTGGCGAACATTTTCTAGAGGAATATTTAAGAGATTTCTATTTCTAGCTGTTGGGGATTTTTAAAAAGTACGCGTTAGGGGAAAATATTCAAAATGGTCTGGCAACATTGATTAAAGGAAAAAGAATTAAAGAGATGGAATGGAGTAAAGTACGAGAATGAACGTAGAGCAGAACGTAGATTTTTGTTATTAATTAAGTTAGTAAATAAAAAATATTTGATATAATTATATACATCACGTATGTAAATATAAATGTAAGTCAATATATATATATATATATAAAGTATTGAAAAACTATAAAGCCGGTTCCACAAATGTAATTAATTTTTATCTCAATTTAACTTACTATTTATCTTTCTCTAATTCTAAGAATTAAATGAAGATAAATGTTAAATTAAACTGAGATTAAAATTAATCTTATATTTATGGAACCGAGCCTTAATGTATGATATTCATAATTGACTGTTTTTACCAAATCTTTAAGAACAATTAAAAACACATGGAACAATATAATTCATTATTAATAAAATATTCTGTTGTCATTGTTGTAAAACAATACGTTCTAATTTTGTTCTTATTTTGAGCAAAATTCAGATTGGAGTTATGCTATTCAAAAGCTATTAAAAATTCGCTAAATAATTAGATTGTTACATACACATCTATTAACAAAATCCACTGTTGTCAAAATGTATGCTATTCTATCATGTATAAATTATTTGGTATAACTATATCTTTCTTTTAGATTTATTTAAGCAAGTATTACAAGTCTTGAGTACATGCTGCAGGGAAAAACAGAGTATGATATTTCTCGAGGAATTAGGAAGATGTGCTACAACAAGCGAGACATGCCCGAATTGCGAGCAACCTACAAACGCATCCTTCTCAAGGCTTGTGAAAGATAGTTGTGGCCACACCAAGTGCCGAATGTGCTTGCTATATGAGGAGCATGGATGTAAAATCTGTGAAACTCAACACTGTGTTCAAAGAGAAGGTATTTAGGATTGTTGAAATGAAAAAAAAAGGCTGTTCTTTTTAGCTGTTTCTTGCCTATCTTTCTTGGTCTATCTTTTCTCTCTTTTCCTTTTTATGTTAAAGAGACAAAAAATTCAGCTAGAAAGAACAGACCAAAACAGCTTTCGAATTTTGTCCTTGTCAGATCTTTTCCATCCTGATTTTATGTGGTTTGAGTTCTTTCTATCTTATAATAAAACTTTTGATAATGCAGAAGAGCCACACATTATAAACGAAGAACAAAGTGATACACGAATATTACCGCATGAAGTGGTTGTATTGCCATTAGAATTAGTCATCAACAAGGATTCCAAATCTAAGGAAAATCATTCAGATTCAAACTTTGCCGAATGCGGATCGTCAAATCTCTACCAGAACATCACTTTTGACAACAACGAAGAAACCTATGGATCTGTAACAGATGATGCAGTCACCAATGACGCAGTCACCAATGACACAGTCACTAATCACACAGTCACTAATGACAATTCCAGCGAAATATACATTCCAAGACTAGAATCTTATAATGTAGCATTGAACATTGAGAACCATTTAAGAAATGACAATGATCATGATTCGCAGAATTTCCAGAATCAATATGTAAAAAATGTAGATACCAATCTAATTTTTTTATAATTATATATTTCATTTATATAAAGATTTTGTAAATTCATTCATTATAATGTCTATCAGCTTGTACAGCAAATAATTTTCATTTTATTTTTTTAATGATTATTTTCCAATCAAGTTCTTATAATTTGTTTAATTTAATTTACATTGGGAGAACTAATTATTTATTTTTTAGTAATATATAAATTATATTTAATTTTTGTGTTTTCAATAACGAGTAGGATCTGTTTTTGTTTTAATAAATTTCTAATTTAAATTTAATAAATTTATTAGTAGTAACTTATACTCCCAGTGCTTTATATTAAATTAAAAACTCGATTGGAAAATAATCTATTAGAAAAACAGAATGGCAATTGTTTGCAGCGCAAGCTGATGGATCATATTTTTACAGGACGATCAGGCAAAAACGAAAAACAGCGAGAAGAAGGTTGTGGAGAAAAACAAAAACGTCAAACGTCGTAATCGTAGTCATATAACAATACTGCCAGGTACTCCAGAAAGATACAAGTGCAACATATGTGGTAAGATCTTTCGCAACAAGAAGGACAAATGCTATCATGATGCCTGTGTAACAGGTATCAAACCTTATCAATGTACCTTATGCGACAAGAGCTTCGTCAAACGCTCTCATTTCGAGTATCATGAGAGAGTCCATAGAGGGTATAAGCCATACAAGTGCAATCTCTGTGACAAGGCTTTTCCTCAGCAGAATAAGCTCAACAGACATATGTTTTCTCATAGCAGTAAGTGTGCTTTATGCTCATCACATTACGCATTGGAGAATGAGGATTGCGAATTAAAGATTAGAATTCAATTAAATCAGATTTAAATAAAATTAAATTAGAATTAAATAAAATCAGATAATTTTGATTTAATCCGTTTCGTTCTAATTGGCTAAATTTTAATCCTCAATTCGCAATCTTCAGTCTTCAATGCGTAGTGTGACACAGGCATTAGAATTATCTAATTAGTTACAGCATGTCCGTATTAATAAATTATTAGTTAACAGATATGAAAGTTTTAATATTATTGTAATATTGAACATAGAAATTATAAGTATTTTTGTAATTGTAAGAACATGATATACAAGACGATTGTAAGAAGATGATATACAAGATGATTTATGATCGTTCTTGAAATGTTATCTTGAATAATCATTTTTTCGAAAAATTAATTTCATAGAATTGTTTAGCTTGTGGAGTGGACAAAGTAGAAAAAAATTCTTTTTAAGTAAATTTTTTAAATGAATATCAAAATCATTTTTTTTTTCAACATTACCTATTTTTTGTTATAAATTCTTATAGATCATTGTTTATTATTTCGTGGGATAAATATAATTGTCTAGTATAATCCCAAAATGTTGAAAAAAATTGTTTTAATGTTCCAAAATATTCGAAATATCTATCATTAATTTTCAGATATTTAGCACAGAAAATTAATAAAAACTGAACTTTATAAAGCTTTTTAGGCTTTCATGGCTTATCTTCAAAGATACCGAAAGGTTAAATACGGTGATAACCCGCAAACCTTCTGGTATTTTAAAAAAACTGAATTTTATTAATGATTTCATTGCTAAATAAAATTTCTATTTCAAAAATATAGTTATTTAAGGTAATATTTTAAATAATAATAATATACAAACTACTGAATGCATTTATATAACTGTAATTATATAACTGTAATTACATGTTATAGAGGAGAAGCAATTTCCATGTTCCGAATGTAATAAACGATATAGTAAAAAGGATGATTTAAAGAATCATTTAAGCATACACAATTCGACGGCTATATATAAATGCAAGTCCTGCGACAAGTCTTTCCGCATATTAACTAATCTGAAACGTCACATGCAAACGCATACAAGTAAGTATTAGAAAAGTCTTTTCTATTTTCGTAAATTTTGTCCAAGTTATGCTTAAACCAAAGTTTTATTTTTTAAATCTACTATAATGATTATATGACATAAAATTATTCATTACATCTTTCCGATTTTCAAAAGAATAATTATAATGAATGTTTGTTATTACAGGCGAACGGCCGCACAGGTGCGATCAGTGCAACAAGAGTTTCAAAGAAAAATCTTTATTAATACGGCACAAACGGACCCATGGGAAAGAAAGGCCATTCTCTTGCGCTCACTGTAACAAAGTTTTCTTGTCAAAGAGCGAATTAAGACGGCACTTACCTGTGCATTCAGGTGCGTTAAATACTGGAAAAAGTTTCTTTACAAATTGGTAAAAAGGCTTAGCAACTCATATATTCTATTTTTAAAAAATTGGCAATTACACCACTTACGCCCAGTTGTTCCACCTTTTGGTAAATTTTACCTGTCAGGTATAAGTAGCAAGATTACCCAATCACATGCGTGGATTGGCAGATTTACCTAACAGGTAAAATTTACCAAAAGGTGGAACAACCGGCCCTTAATAGAGTAACGTTTCAGCTTTAAGAATCTGTATTTTTAATTGCGATACGATGATTTTTAACGGAGTTACGAACAATAAAATCAGAATGTTCCTTTTTATTTAATCCGCGAATAACTCGGGAACAAAAAATCGTAGGAACATTTTTAAAAAAACGATTTTGTAGGAAAAGCTTCAAGCTTTCACGAGAGATCGAAAATTTTTTCAAATTTTTTTTTTGGTACGCTACAGAGTGACCTACAAAGTAAAAAGAAAATTTTTCATTTTTTTCAGCTTGTAGTTTTCTATATATAAAAATTACAAAACTCACATAAATTAAAAAAATATAGTACCTATTCGAAAATAGAGATTTCAAGCTTTATAACCTTTTCTTTAAATTTAAATTTTGATCATTTTTAATGAAGATATGTATAGGGAAAGGTCTTTTTACAAATTTGTAAAGGGACTTTTTCCCTAACCCAATATTATACTATTTTTACACGATGACAGTCTCAAATTCGCTCATTTCTTCCAGACGAGAAACCGTTTTCCTGCGAGTACTGCCAGACACTGTTTAGACGTAAGGACAACCTGAATCGACACATCAGGCACCACCATACCGAAGACAATTGCGAGGTGAGCAAAACGCCAGTCGTTGAAGCGGACCCATCTTGTTCGGTGAAGAATAATCAACAACGGCAGAAACAGAAGTCGAAGAAGACACAGTCGAAGAACACTGGTAAAGTCACAACGTTCGCGAGCTCTCATGATCAGATCAACTCACGGCTCGACTCCATGGGCAATATCACGCCTGTAATAAAAGCTACAAGTGAAGTGAGTAACGCAGTACCAGTAATCAACGGACCCATCAACATCAGACGGCTGGAGGACAAGACCGATAGGAAGATATTTACATACACAGAACCGATTCCGATCGCTGAAGCAGTGGTGCTTAACTGTCGGATCGAGGAGAAGTTGTATCCGCAAAGTGCCAGCAGTCACAATTACTTTGTGCAAAACTATCTTAAGGACAGAAACTCCAAGGTGAATTCGTATCCTAACAATAAACCAGCGTCGCAAGAAAATCACAATTCTACGTCCTCGCAAATTGAGGCACTTCTTCCAAGAGTGACAGTGGATCAAAGAAATTCCACGGCTGATGTCTACAATAAAGGAATCATAAGATGCGAAGAAGAAAAGGACAACCATGGTGAAAACGAGGACGAAAGCCATTCCAAAGAAAGAAGGAATTTCCAGGATCACGAGGATTCTGGCCAAGAATCTAACTACGTCTCTACAATTAAGAAGCATACTATACAGTCGGAAGAATGTTCGAACGTAAATTCAACGAATAATAATAGTTTGGATACAACGACGAATCATACACTGCCACAGGATTCTCAGAACAGTTGCGGAAAGAAACAAAGCGACATGCATTGGAGACGCAGAATTGCGGAGACACTGAAACAATGCTGATCTTACACAAATCGGTTCATTCGAATGCTACAGTCAGAATGAAGTAAATTCAGTAGCAATCTGGTGAAAATTTTTCTTAGAAAAATTTATCACATAATTTTTCAGAATTTTTATATAAATTTTAGAATATTTTAGAATTTCTGTACAATTTTATATGACATTTTAAAATTTCTTAGATTTTTTTATACGAATTAAAACACTTTTCAGAAGAAAATCTACACGCCTTTTCTAGAATTTTTATTCTGAAATATTCTAAAATTTTTAAGATTTCTCACTATAATTTCTGAAAATTTATAAAATCTGAAGAAGTTTGAGGTATATTTTCAGATATCTTAAATTCAAAATAAAAAAATTTTTCAAAATATAAGAATTTTTTTCACCAGAGAAATGAAATATAAGATGAAATATAAAATGGCGAGAAAAATATACAAAATTCTTATAGTAAATCTTTCTCTCTTACAATTCTAAAATTATTTATGACGAAATTATGACTGAACCAAGATATCGTCCTTTTTTATATATAAATTATATTGACTTAAATCATTGCAATACATATACATGATACGATTTACAATCTTCATTGAAATGGTTTACAAATCAAGACTGATTATAGAATACTGGTTATATAGCGCCTAATACTATTATATATCTTAAAGATAATTATCTTGAGATAAATAAAACATGAAATCCATATAGAAAATACAGATGCAATTAAAAATAATATAACAATTTATTGGCCACCCTCTCACTCTTATAAATTTTTAAGTCAATTTACACTATAAATAGGGGCAAATTTAGCATATCATTTATACGAATATTATTGACGGTTTATTTACAATAATTAAATTACTTTCATACAATAATTGCACCGCGAATTAAATTATCTTTGTATCAGCCTTATATAAACATTTAAAAAGAAAGACATGCTAATTATTGGCGCATCGTTAATTTAACAAGATTTATTCTTGTTTCTTAATACTAATTTTTATTGATTATGGATATTGCTAGAAAAATGTTACAGAATGAGAATTTGCAAAATAAAAACTTGATAAATTTGTGTGTCACTGTTTACGCAAATGAACGTTAATAACACTTTTTAAATGTACATGTTAGAAAATCGTCCCTTTTGCAGCTAGTTTTTCTATTATTTTTTTTATTTGTATAAAAATTCTTATATATATGTATATATATATATATGTATATATATATATATACATATATGTATATATATATATATATATATACATATATAACAGTTTAAAAAACCACTAATTCAAGGAAAAATTCGGACATGTCAAATGCTGCGATTCTTCATTGACTTCGCAAAACGAATATTAAATTGAGGAAAAGACGGAATAATTTTTGAGTAAACTGAAGAATTTATGGATCTAAGAATCTATTCATATTCTTCTTCATCGGGTCGGACTTGAACTTGAGGAAACCGTCTGAGAACCTGGTGCTGTTGCTGTTGCGGCCGTCTGTGCTGAAGGGGAATGTTGACTTCTTCTGGGCTGCGGAATACTTGATTTATCGGGAGACGATACTGCGGGAATCCTGTAGGCTGTGGACGGGCCGACGTGGGGATGCTGTTCAAACTTGGCTGTGGACTCACAAGGATCTGTACAAGACCTAACCGTTAACGTGTCAATACAGTCGATCGAAAGAAGATCATATAATTTATTTCACATTCATCATGAATAAATATAAATAGTGGACAAAATAAAAAGATCTGCCTATATAATATTCAGAGCTCAGAAGAAAGTCTTGATTTAGTGTTTCATGACGTAAATCTTTAATTAAAATTTTTGTAACTTTATTATTAAACAATTTTTAAGATATAAAAATTTCAAATAAAAAGAAAAAACGCAAAAATCTTCAAAATTTTTAATTATAGTAAATTATCTATTTAAAACTCAGATTTGAAAATTCTAAAATTAGAGACACTGTGGCTTCTATTTTACAACCTCTAATTGTAATTATTGAAGTGTAATCGTCATAATTCAAAGATGATAAACACACCTGCGGAGCAGGACGACGCACCGGGGCGGGTGTAGGAGTGATCTGATAATCGCCAACCTCCCTTTCATCCGTATAAATATCAGAGGGGTAATACCTCTCACTGTATCTTAAAGTGACGTTGGGCTTGGTCTCGGCTTCTTGGAGATTCAGCGGTTTATATAAATACTCATTGACGAAATGGTACTGTGAGCTCTTCTGACAGCTGATATCGCCGCTGGGTGGCATACAGATTAGATGTACCTGATAAAGTGATAAAGTAAAATATATTTTTATTTCGTCAGAGTTAAACCCGTCACCGTAAGCGATAATTTTCTTAGTAAATTAGATTTAACAGGAAAACAACAATCAATCATCATTAATGAAATGTCTATTCCTTAGATATTAAAAAAATAAATAAGAAAGGACATTTATAGTTGGCTCACTGACCTGGTGGAAAGTGAAGCCTTCAGGACAGATCCATGAGTGCTTAGCGTTGTCTTGACAGTAGTGGAAGACCTCACAATTGAGGTCCTCGTCAGCGTAGTAGCCGGTCTGCTTGTTGACACAGTCAAATCTGCTTTGAGGTAGAAGAAGACTAAGACGATCAGGTTCCTCCTTCTCCTCCTCGAGCTCTTCCTTAGTGGGTCCATCAGGGCCGAACTGGGACTGCGGGCCTCGAATGGAAGCACGCGATGAAGAACCAACGCGGATGGCCTGAGTGTAATCGCGAGTGTCTATTGGTGCCGCCGTTGGTTTGCGATACAACTGCAATACATGAATACAATTTAATATAAAGAAGTTAATAAAGATAAAATACAGCACGCATAGATAAATGCATGTAATTTCTAAACTCACCGGTTGTTGATTAGAATTCCTATAGATTGGCGTCGGCGACGGCGTGGGTGTCACTGCATTATCTTCGTAACTGTTGTCACGGAATCCCTGGGCCGAACTTAAGCCGGGCGAGTAAAGTGGTCCTAAGCTACTTGGCTTTCCGGGAAACGAAACAGCTCTGGTTTCTAAGTCGTAAGAATTCTGTGCCGCAATGGCGGTACTGAGCAATCCCAGGAACACCCAATACATTCTGCAAAACACGGAAAATGCTCGTAATTCAGTGCCTGGAATAAAATACAACGTTTCATTTATCTAAGTAAACAGAGAAGAAACTATTAATTATTTAAAATATTTGCGATTTTAATTTTATATTAAATTCTTTGTATTATTTTTTTATATGTATTCATATTTCTATAAAAATGTGTTTATCAGAAAAATTTCCCCATTTTTTGAATCATAATGTGTAATATGATTATACTAATTTATGACAACTATGACATGTCCGAATTTCCACAATCGAGAATTATTCACGCGTTTTGAATTAAAATAAAAAACGAAAACTAATTAATAGTTCCTAATTATTATCAATATAGAGGATAAAATTATTGATCTCTCCAAACCAGATTGTGTTTCTTTACATGAGAGTTGGTGAATATCTGAGATCATTGGCTCTCAATGACGTTTAAGCCGATCAAGTTCTGAATAGGCTTAATCGATACCTTGGATTCGAATAGATTAAACGCGATGGCACTTTCGATTTTGCGGCCTTTTGATACAAATGGCTGCATTTTGAAGATATCGATGGCCAAGATCACTTTCTCTCGCGTGTACACGCGCATGCGTGCGTACGTGCGTACGAATTTAATAGACGTCGATTTGCGAGAAAGTACGGCAGTACGCGGCTGCGATTTCTCAAATAAATGTTTTTTTTTTTGCTGTTGTAATAGCGCTGTAGTATACGATTACAATCCAATTCGTATCTCGGTTTAAACTATCAGGGTCATTGCCCGAGAGTCTCCTTTTCACAAAGCTTTTCCTTTCATACGATTCTCGATAATCTAAAAAATCATAAGACGCGTTAGCGAATATCCCTCGATATAAATATATTTATATCGCAAAAATTAATTTTATGTTTGTGTTATTACATTTTGTAATATTTTTCTAATTGTCTATTTTAAGTTCAGTCTGCAAAGAAAAATGTCCTGAAGAAAATTAGATCAGAAATTAGCGGATTGTTTCCTCAGAAGTCAAAATTTTTAAGCCAGTTTTCAGTGACACAGATATACATAGAAACTTCTATATTTTTAATATGTTTTGTATTACAAATTAATTTTTTTAGCAATAAGTAACATCTAATCGGAGAACTGGATTCATTATTTAATCCTTTTTTTGAAATGAATTCGCTTTCGCTTTTATAATTTGACTACATTATTTCAAATAATAAAACCCAGATAATAACATTTATAAACAATTACTTGATTAGTTGCAAGTTAATCTTATCTCTTTAATTTTGGCAGTTAAATTCATACTTTAATGTCCAAGTTTTATTTTTTTACTTTATTATTTTTTATATATAATTTTGAATATTTTTTATGTATCTGACATACGTTTTTTGTTTAAAAAATTGAAAGATCCACAAACTACAGACTATAAGTAAAATTCAAGAAGTTACATTAGAATGTTTAAGGATGTGAGAGAAATGTGAAGATATACATATAAATAAGAGCACAGAGGAAGATTTTTTAAATTCAAGAAGTTGAAAAAATCTAAGAATTGACTGACAACACACAGAAATATAAGAATTTAAGAGATTGTTATCGTTAAACATTCACGACCGACAAAAATTGTTAATATCATTTATTATCATCTTTCGTTTTCTTGTCACTTAGCTCGAGCACCAAAGCAATTAGAAACTAGCTTTCTTAGGTGCATGTATGCCACATGCCGTGTTCGAGAATTATTATGGAAAGCACTTGAGCCCGTTGAGCACGTCATCGTCATGACCGAAATGGCTTTAACCGATTGTGAAACCGCCGGCGCCGTCCGAGTTTTGCACACATAGAAAGTAACACGCTTTCCTCGCACTTGCTCCTTGCGAGATCGATTCTCTGCTCCTATTCAAACTTCACCAATAACCAATTACGTGGCCATCACGAGCAAATTTCCTTTCGCCTTGAAATCACTTTCAGATGATGTATTTTTTACAAACTTACAAGTATACGTTCATAAACGTAAGTTAATCCAGTCCGCGTCTTTTCATTTCAGGAAATAATTAATTCAGAACTAATTTAATTATCGCAACGTCAAATATTCGCGTTCGAACAAAAATAAAGGAAAGAATAATTGCAAAAAGATATAATAAATGTTAAAACGATGACGAGATTTGCATTCATTTAATTTCATATATAGGAAGTGTAAAAAAATTAGACTTGATAAATATTGTATTTAACGTAATGTAAGTGTCTTGATTTGACAAATATATTTAATGAAAAAATTTTGAGATATATTCAAAATTTATTGTCACACAATTTAAAAAATTTCGATGGAAATATATTTCGAAAATGATAAAAATAAAATAAAAACCAGACACATAATGTTATATAGATAAAATCATGTGTTTCTATGTTTTCAATTGTCACAGAAACAATATAAATTCTATGAGGCACTAAGTTGTAAGCATATCGAAAGGGCAATATTCGTTACATAAGAAATATAAGTCAAAGGTAAGTCACCATTTTCCACGTAATATGACGCCTTGCGTAACGCCATTTTTCCGCAAACTCGGACTCGTCGTGCGCTTCATCAGATTTAAGATTAATATCATACGATGAATAGGTTGTAAATCATTACGAAGATAAATCATCAAAATTAATTAGAGATCTTAAGATTAAACACACAAACAATTACGTTTTGATTTCTTAAATTGTATAAATTACAAGACACCTATTAATTAAGTTTAAAAAGTATCAATTATATATTTTATGTATGTTTAAAGAAACTTCATTATGTTGATGATGCGATTGCTCTCTCGTGACATTGCTATTAATTACGTTCAGATTTCAGAATAATTTTCTGTGAGTAATTATGCATTGTGTAATACGAATGTTATGTGAGCGATAATTAAATAATCTGAGCAAGTTTGTGATTTAAACATAATAAAGTGTAAAGTAAGGTGGTACAATTTCAAGCTTGGTATAATTTTGAACTAAATAAGATTTAAATCCAATTTCAGGGAAATCAAATCCGATCTCATTTTTTGGAGGGTACTAAAAGGCATCAAATAGGAAAAACTCAAGAAATTAAATTTAAATCTTAATTTTTTAATTTAAATTTAAACCTTATTTCGTTCAGAATTGTACCATGTTCAAAATTTATACCACTTTAGTCTACATTTAAAGTTTCTATTAACAAATAGCCTTTTTTTTTCTTTTTTTCCTTCTCATTAATTATTAAATTTATAACCTATATACCAATTAAGTAAATATTTATGATTTTTTAAATTATTAATTAGCTTTAAAGTGTAAAATTTAAAGTGTATTACATTTACATTAAAAGAAAAGTTATTATCACTCTTTAATGAAACTTCGATGTTTTAATCAGAAAATCTCTATTGATATCTGAGAAAACTACCAATATCGCTTAAAAATGATTTAGTTAATTGACGAAGTGTTGTAACATTAAGAATCCTAGTTAGTAATTAATTAATAATTACTTCTGTTGGTGTGCAACAGAAGTAAAAAAAAGAATGTGTGTGTGTGTATGTGTATATCGTATTTAAAGAAAATCCTGTACCGGTCTTTTTCCAGCTATGTTCGCTAAGATCTTGATTAAAATCCGAGCAAAGTGAAAGTGAGAGGAGTTGTGTGCAAAAATGGTATGTAATGCGTTCGACGAGGCACACGAGACATAATATTACATCAAAGTTTAGTTCACATCTCCATATAAACGACACAATGATTGAAACGATGTCAAAGATTATGAAACAGGTATAGATTTTTATACAAGTTATCAAGGTCATGGTCACTGTTCATAGATGCAATTGATCTTCTTCTATTTGATAGGTTATATTTTCTCTAAATTTATAAACATCAAAACTGAAGAAAGCTAAGCCTATTTTATTAGACATATAAATTGATTCTGATCTAATATCATTCTAATATTAACATATATATATATATATATATATATA
>NW_017300006.1:32377-46633 GCF_001594075.2 Trachymyrmex cornetzi | reverse complement strand
AATATCTCTAAAAATTCACCAACATACTTTCAACTTTCTAGAATAAATATTGACTCTTTATTTTGAAAAATAATAAAATGTAGTATAATTTATAATTACGAAAGACTCAAAGAAACTTGCACGAACAGGAATTGCTCGGTCACTAGTTACCCATATTAGTACGGTAAGGGTTAATTTTATAGAAATGCTGAGAGAATAAATCCTATTCTATTCTATTAACATATTCATAAAAATATGCATAAATAAAATTTATTACTGAGGGTGACTCGAAGGTGAGCCAAAACGTCTAATTACTTCATTATATCTATGGAGTCATACATGGTTTTTACATTTTTGCGCATTGTATATCACGTTGACTCTCAATTGCCCTCATTATTCCAGTCACTTTGTGCATAAATATTATTCAGAATCAGGTACAGAATATATACAAATTTCCGGTCTTGTGTGTAATTTCAATGACGGAATTTCATGCACTATATATATGCTACATTTGCGTCATTCGCAACATTTACTACACATTGAGCATGTGTATTATTGCAGTTTCTTATGTATTTATATTTTTACAGTTTAAGTGCACAAAATATAATTCAATTCTTCTCGAATCTGATCACGTTTTAATGACCGAACGTTGATTCTAGTTAATCGTTTTTGCTCGTTCGATCGGTTTCTCCAATTTCGTCATTAAGAAAACTCCTCGAAAACTTTCTCCATGAAGCAGGAGATTATTACTATTGATATAATTTCCGGCGAGATGTGTAATAATCTTTTTAACAAAGTCTCTGTTTTATTACATATTCACGTATATTTAACCAGAAGGGCGTTCTCCTCGCAGCAACTGACTTTCCGGCTGCCGCGTAAAGAAAGCAACATATTGCATAATGGAAAAAGAGATAGTTGCCCGGTGACTATATCAAAGGCGGCTGTATATAGTGTAATACGCATAACTCGACCAGCTGGTTTGAGGAAATCTTAAATAGTCGCCGCCGGGCAACGTTTTTCCATAATTTCCTCGCTAAATACGATACACCAATCAGTTCGCTTCTCATCGTCATTAATCTTATCTCTCTTTATCGAAATAATTGATTACATACCGCGCGATATGTTTTAAACTAATATCAACAAAATTTATTGAATAAAAAAATTTGACAATTAATTCACTTTAAGTTTTAATCCGATTTTTTTAATGAAGAAATCGTATAATAGTAATGAAAAATAAGGTAGCACAGGTTCACTGCCAGTTAAATCTAAAAAATCTATCTTGAAGATCTGTTGTTTAGTTTCGAGAACATATTATAGTTTAATATTTCTAAATTAATGTATATTAATATTACATATTGTTTTATTTAAATTAAAAATAATATAGATTTGACTATGTTGACACACACAACACGCATTTAAAATTGGTTTTAATTTTTTATATTTAAACTAAAGCTACGAATATATATATATATATATATATATATATATACGTATATGTAGAAAGAGAGAGAGAGAGAGAGAGAGAGAAACAGATTTAATAAAATTAAAATTTATTTAGACCAACAGAATAAAAATTGTAGAAAAAATTAAGGCTATTGTACATTGAATATTATAACTTCATAAATGTAATAGTATTTTAAGCAAAACACATTGCACTAGTCTTTCTATCAAATATTAATAAATAAATATTGACATAATTCAATATAATATACAATTTACACGAGTTTACAAAAGCTTTTATCACAGCTTTTTAATTGAACTGATTCGTGCATGTGGCATGTGCGAATGTGTAAAAGAAAAAATGAAAATATGAGTGAATTCAAACGTGCGCAATGGCATGTTACAGAAGTACTTTCTCTAAGGTAGCAACATTGTTTCAAGTCGAGGGGCTCATATCGAGAGACCTCAGAAGTCCGCCAACTCCAAGAATTTTATAAAATTAACTCGGTCACGCACGGTGGAACAGGAATTATGACACGTGCCTAGCGAGAGACCAACGAGAACCGGTTGGGCGCAACGCGAAATCATTTGGTTGCAAGATAAGGAAGTCGAGCATTTAAACTGCACTTATCTCGATAGTACAGTCATTAACCCTAGCATACCGATCGCATTCTTAGGCGTTAATTAAGTGTTAAATTTCATTATTCGGAATTTTACAAATTTGAAATTTTTCCAAAAAGAAGGGAAATTCCATTAATTAAGAAATTTTAACACGAAGTAAAAATTGGCGCATTAGAAAAAATTATAGATATTTCATTATAGAATAATACAGTTTAATATTTTAATTAAATGTTAATAAAAAAAGTATTAAAAAAATTTTGGCTCTAAAAATAGAAAGATGCAATGATACTAAATTAAAAAATTCTTATTTTAGAAAATATTTCGCTTTTTTAAAATTAATTACAAAAGAAGTGTTCAATCTGGAATACATCACGAGATTTTTAGTACAAATAATAACCAAAAAGAACGTGCAATATCATAATTATAATATATAAATATTTTTTAAATGTAAGAGATTTTTTTTAATGAAAAAGAATGCAAAAGTTTAAATTGCTACTTTTAATCTTTATGTTAAACCTTAATGTTAAAACTAAATATTTGCACATACAAGATATTAAAATTATTCTAATAATTTCTTCTAAAAATTCTTTAAATGTAATAAATATATAATAAAAATAAGTAATTATTATACTAATAAATTAGAAATAATTACAAAATAATTACTTATATACATAAATTCAAATCCGTACATCAATAAATAGAAAAATAAATAAATGTAAATAGACATAAAAAAATAATTTTTTTAGATTTTAATAAATTAATTATTGTAGAAAAATGTAACAAAATTAAATTTAAATAAATATGAATCTGTGTATAAATGATATTCCATTCAAAACTACTAAGACCCAGTTTCACAACTCATGGTCGATTCTCAACCGACGTTCAACTTGTTTCTCATCTTTTTCCAATTCTAAACTTGAAAAGAGACAATGAATAAGTTGAACTTCGGTTATAAGTTAACCGTCAATTGTGGAACTGGGCCTAAGTTTTATTTTCATATCTTTACAATTTCAATTTATATTAACACAATTGTAATTTATATAAATAAAATTTAAAGAATCGAAATTTTTCCGAGTATCTTTATTAAAAACAAATAACAATCAACACAATACGATGATGTATGGCTAGAATCCCTTAGTTCTTCAAAATATATTTTGTTGAAATTTCACTGATTTATAAAGTTCACTTACCTGTCACTGACGAAAATACTAGGACAATTCAATTCAAAACGGATAAAATACTGCAAAAGATTAACAACACACGCGTGCTTTATCTTGGCCAGCCGACATGTCACTCTCTTATATAGCGTATTCCGCTGAAAGTTGCCTCCACCAGATGAAGTGGATTCGGTCCTCTTCAAGGTAGTGGGAGACTCCTCACGTCTGCATCATCGCACTTTTTCTGTAGGATGCACCTGTTCAGAAGTCCGTCAAATTTATTAAAATAATATAACAAACTTTTATGTGCTGTTACTATCATTTGTTAATTAAAAGTATATTTGATTGCACTACCAGTGAATTTTAATAACGATAAAGAATTATTAGAAAGAAATCTAACTTATATAAAATCAAGTAAATACATTTTATTCTTATACTCACTAAGAAGATAAGTCATCGAAAATATAATTACATATATAATTAATGCCTTAAGCTTGACTGAATATAGCAATTTCAGGTCTTAATAAATATTTTGTTTTGAGTTTCATAAAATATGAAAACTAGACTTAAAAAGTCAAACAATATAATAAAGACTCTTCAATTAATAATAAAATAAAATAAACTTATTGATAGATAGTACCACATAAAACATTCTTTTGTAAGTCTTCCAACGTTAAAGGCTCATTTCTAACTGGGAATGTTGCAAAGTTATTACGTGATATTGAAATCTTCGTGAGATTTATAGTAGTTACTGAGATAATTAGGAGAAAGAAAAGATTTCTTGATTAATTAATTTACAGTTTAAGCGAATCTCATATTCTCCTACATCATAGAGAATAAAAACTTTTGCAATCGTTCCTTATCCTTTTCATTCAAAACTCAGAAGAAAAAACTAGGTGCACCCACGTGTGAAGCCCATGATATTGAAATTTTTGCAGCGCAATTGCGAGGAAAGCGTAATTGTAGATCGTAATTGTTGAGGAAGCAAGATGTACTCTCCAATATATCTTGCAGGGTAGTATAGTATAGAATCAAGATCGCATCTTAATTAAACGCAAGATGCACGATAGGATGGGAATGCATAATTAAGCATGAAACTCTATTAATCTGATCTGTCGATCATTCCGGAAGATCAGCCTGCGGATCTGCTGGCAGAAAGTGAATCACGCCCTTTCCTGTGTGTCGTTCCTTTTTCCTTTAACTTTCCACTATTCAACCATCCAACTATAGATAAACAGATAAAGGAGCTTACTGCTGTGGAGCACCTTATTGTACGCTCCATCAGAATAACATGTGCAATTATATATAGTATACACAGCAAAAACATAATCCGATTTAATCGAAGACATTCAATAAATACATTTTCTAAAAATTTCGAGAAAGAATAAAGACATTTCCTTTGGACATGACATAGTAAAAATAAAGTAATAAAATAAAAAAAATATATATATGAGAAATATATTAAAACTATCGAAAGTGTTAAAATACCATTAGAAAAATAAAAATAAAAGAGTACATCAAAATACAAATACTTTTCCAAATTTTTTGTACCTTAGTTTGTACAAGTCTAGAAACTTATATTATCTTATTATTATTATTTGTTTCGTTTCTTTATATATATATATATATATATATAATTATGTAGTTATTTCATAAATAATTAATAGTCTTACATAAATAATTGCAATAAAAGCATTTTTACTTATTTCCGTTATTTTCTCTTTTCTTTTATTTCTATGAAAAGGATGATAAAAATCGGAAAATTCATCTTTATTAAAAACGGTGAAATCTCTCCAACCAAGATACATAATCTCTCTTTTCTTTCTGTGTTTGTGAAAATAATAATCGTCAATGGAAGTCATTTTGTTATTTTTAAAGTTTTTCGTTCTTAAAATAAGAAAACAGAAATTTCCAAAAAACAAATGACAAAATTAAGTGGAACAAAATTCCGAATTAAAAATTGTTTCTAATTAATCGTTAAATTCTAATAATCGTTAAATAAGAAATTGGATGATGCAGTTAGAAGGTAATTCTCTATATCTTCTTTTTTTTGTAATCATATGAGATTTATAATTACTATTAAATTTATATCTCATTTTTATAAATAAAAAAAAGACATCTATAATATTGTATATTTAAATTTTTCTGTTTTCTGTCGTAATATTTCGCTTACAAATGCGAGTAATTGCGGTTAAATAAGTCGGATAACTCGATCTGTTACGGGTGAGAAACACCTCCGGAAGTGTACAAAGTGTGAGAGAGAGAAGATAAAATTATTAATAACTAGAGTTCACTAAACTCTCTCTTGCAAACAATCGCATTTGAATGTGAAATAAATTCCAGTGGGATCATAAATTAATAGACAAGTCAAGCATTAACAATTAATAAGGAATGGGGACAATCAGATATCAAAATATTCGTAATATTCTTGTCATATACTTGGTGCTTAAGAATATTCTTGTTTCTCTCTTGTAAAAGAATTAATAAAAATTAAAACAAATAAAATAAATAGAATATTCAAGTTTTCCCGTAACATTGGCAATACATTGATTAAAAATATTAGATATATTAAAGTCAACATCACTTATAAATTGAATGCAAATGCATTACTGTATAATACCATATACGAATATTAGATAAAAACTGAAATATTATAAATCAGGTATAAAGATGTCTATGAGAGCCAACACTAGTTAGTCGTATGTAATAAATTTATTGGTAAAAACATAAAATGTACATATTACATTTTATGTTTTTACCAATAAATTTATTACATACGACTAACTAGTGTTGGCTCTCATAGACATCTTTATACCTGATTTATAATATTTCAGTTTTTATCTAATATTCGTATATGGTATTATACAGTAATGCATTTGCATTCAATTTATAAGTGATGTTGACTTTAATATATCTAATATTTTTAATCAATGTATTGCCAATGCTACGGGAAAACTTGAATATTCTATTTATTTTATTTGTTTTAATTTTTATTAAAACTCTCATAAGCATCTTTATATCTGATTTATTCGTCAGAGACTTGACTATTCATTGAAATATTATAATTTCTGTCGGAGAA
Source organism: Trachymyrmex cornetzi (assembly GCF_001594075.2). Lineage (NCBI taxonomy): Eukaryota > Metazoa > Arthropoda > Insecta > Hymenoptera > Formicidae > Trachymyrmex > Trachymyrmex cornetzi. Next base: position 40,357 of record NW_017300006.1, on the reverse strand, counting down.
TATTGTTACTAATTACATATACAATCACTAGAAATTGTAATTACGCAATAAACTTAATATGCTGATTAAACGATTTATTATATAATTGCAATTAAATATATATAAATAATGATATATATATATATCTCTTTCTCTCTGTCTCCCCCCCCCTCCCCGCTATTGGATCATTTCTTTATATATTCTATATATTTTTTTTTATTTAAAAAATTGGCCCAATATATTATATTTTAGCATATATTGGTGGATAAAAAAAATAATTTTTGCTGATAAAGAAGAAATATCCACTGTGGCTCAATATTGGAATTCAATATTGGCTATAAAACAACACAAGGTGTGAACCAATGTTGCGGAACCAATTTGTAACCAATGATTTATGCTGTTCACTTGAGTCAGTAGGCCGACAAGTGTAAATGTCTGACAGATATAATATTCGCAATATGATTATTCATAAATATATTACAGTGTATAATTATTTATAGTACTAATTTTTATTTAAATCCTCAGCCAAACATTGACCAATAATAAAGTGACTAAATGAAACTGTAAACTTCTTTTTGTACGTGTAATGTGTAATAAAAAGTTCCCATTTCAATGATGAATATTCTCCATAATTGGGCTAAAATAAACAAACAATATTTATGTTTCTGAGGTGCGTTAATATAAATATGTATGACAACACGTACTTTCGTAAGAATTGAAATCGTTTTATTCACTAATCTCTCTTGATATAAAAACGTGTGCGTAATCTAGTAGATTTTATTTGAACTAGATTCCTTTCTTTTCGTTCTTTTATATAAAGTGTTCCCGAAATCAGTTTATAATATCACAATTTATATGGTCTAAGACATTAAAAGTCTAAATATTTAAAGGTCATCGGAATCTTTACTAATAATCGTAATGACATAATTTTTTAATACATCTTGTGTGAATCCTTCTAAAAATAAAAATTACTTAATAAATTACTTACAAATGAGTATAAATATATATTCTATTGTAAAATTTGCATATTTGAATGCAGTTCTAATATTTATAAAACTTTACTAATTTCATACTTATATTAACAAACTCCGAAAATATAAATATTGTTTAATTATTCTAGTATAATTTTTAGAAGCCACTAACGATATTAGAGTGGGGGTTCTATACTTGATTATATATAAAGAACCTCATAGTTTCATTCGCTTCATTAAACGTCGACGTGCAGCCGAGGAAACATAAGCAAAGATCGAAAGTATTACTGTAACTATATACTGTGAATATAACACCGCACCGACATTTACATTTGCCGATTTGTACTTAAATACTTTTGTTGATAAAAAATATTCATAGGAGAAAATGATGTGATAATCAGCGCCAATTAATTAGGAGCACTATGATTTTTACTTATCGAAATGTATCAGTGAAATTGAATTAAAAAAAAAAAATTTCAATAAAATTGGAATCTTTTACATCTTTATAAGAATGATGAATTTCTTATATAACAACAGTTTTATTATTGTAGATAAACGTCATCTTCATTGAATTCTTAATTCCAATTATTTTTAACTAATAGCTAATTAATTGATTAAGATCCTGTTAAATTAAGTTCTACTTAATTTAAAACTATGAGAAAAATAAGATTTTGGAATGTACTTTTATTTCTCTGAAATTTAAATTGTAAAAAAACATTTTTTTGTAATTTATTAAAAGATATTGATGCCTTGACATTTCTTTCTATGAAAATACTGTTTTCCAATTTAGGATCTATTTAATTTTAGAATTACAATCGTAAATAAAGTAACCAGATTTTCGCGTTTGTTATATAAAACGATTGATCTTTTTTTCTTGTTTATTGCCACGTGAAACTTGTCACTTAAAATTGACACACCTTCGTTCAAGCGTTACGTCTCGATTAAAATTTCATACATCGGTTGGGCGACGTAACTTTCTCACCGCCCCGCCCGACAGGTTTTACTTCCGCATTTGTAAAATGCTATAATATAATATTTCTTTGTTTTGTTTGTTATACAAATTCATTTATTTGTAAAGATTTTATTACTACGGTTGTTTGTAGTCGCGCGGGCGACAATTATATAAAAATAAATATAAAAATATATATAAATATCTGATATTTTAAAATAATATACTGCAATTTTTTATGACATTTGTTCAACATGTTTCTTCAATAATCCTTCATTTAAAAAATTAAGAAAAAATTTAAATAAAGTGTTAGAAAAATTCGAAGTAATTTTTATATTTAAAGAATATATAAATAAATGTAAAGTTTTAAAAAATATTCTAATACTCTGAAGACAAATACACGTTAAGCAAAGATGTGGGTTTACAGAAATTCTTGTAAAGTTTATATAAATAATGATATATAACAGTATTTGATCTAAAAATTTGCATGTACTGTTACTAGATATTGTATTAACACATCATTATACAACATGTTATTAATTAATTTTATGAGATTAATAAGAATTATTTATCGAAATAATTAGTTATATGTAGACGTTAGGAACGATATTTTATTATGCATATTGGCCATTCATCACTATCGGTGAAAAGAACGACCTTCGCCTGACAAAAGAAAGTTCGATCCGCTTCCATAAAATTTCAATAAATCGGTCGCTAAACAGTGCGTTGAATTCAATGGGAAAATGAGATCGAAAGTTGTGGTTCTCCACCCATGGAGAAACTTACCACTGACACGCTTTGTTTAATTTACTCCGATGGTATCGACAATGGATGCCAATTATCCTGGAACGAAATAGTAATAACACTTTGATTCCCCCCTCCTTTTTCTACGAGTCACACACATTACAATTGGAAGTATAGATAAAGATTAACAACTTAGTTAACCTATTATCAACTAATTGATCTATTATTTATATTGCACATACTAGACAATATAATTTATTATTTTTATCAATTGCTTAAATATACACTTTGGGCTTAAACATTAAAGATTAATAATATTAACTATATAAATTAAATTAAGACAATTTATATAAATTTAAATTAAAATAATTCGATAAAATTATTTATAAGGATAATGTCCAATAAAATCCTCAAAATATCCAATATTATCACTCCATTCGAACTAAAAACGATTCCAAAGAGAAGTGGACATTCGGTGTTGCACATTCAGACGTGTAACAGAAATACTTTCACCGAGCATTTGGACCTGATGGAGAAAGTTCTTTCAACCTCTGTTACGTCTTTGTTAATCAGAAATTCGACTGGAAAACTAATGAGAATTAAAAATTTGAATCTAATTTTTATATCTGATTGTAAGATACATCTAACACCGTTTTATATCGCTTTCGAAACCCTCCAATTTAACTTTTATTTAGAATACTTTTTATCTAAAATCAACGCTTTCAGTGAAATAATACTTTTTGTTAAATTCAAATAAAATATCCTAAGACGAAAATGTAAAAGCTATTATATACGAAAATTGTTAGCCATAATAGATTCAATGAAATTGTTACATAATTATATTTTTAGTCAAATTTTTAGTTCGGACTGATCATGTTTCTTTAAATGATACGATGGTTGAAAGAAACCATCAACGTACGAATACAAAATAATTCATCATAAAGAGATCAAACACATCAAAATGCTAAGATTGTCGAGACGTCATTATGAGAGGAACGATTATGGCTGTTGTACTTAAAACATATTTATAATCAAAGCACATAAGAAATAAGCGAAGGAGGAACGAATACTCGAAGTTTTAAAAGAGAACAATTTAGAAAAATAGTAAAAGGATCAATATTACAGGATTGTGTGTTAGGTTGTATAAACTTAAGAAATTCCAAAAATCCAGTAGACACATATATAAGCAAGATTATTCACATAAGCCTTTATGATGAAAGATAAGTTTCCAAGCAAGTTAATTCTTGGAAGTAAAATTGAAGAAAACAAAGTTATACCCCGGATAAGACAGTTATTATTTCATCTTTTAATTTTTATTAAGTAATTGAAATATTTACTTTTGCCAACACTTTTTTCTTGAGTGAGTTCTTCATAGGAAATAAAAAATATCCATTCTACAATCTGTAGAAAATAGAGAGGTTTGGAATATCAGGAAGATTTTTATTAAAAGAGACTATCACGGTTTTTCTGTAAATTCAAGGACAAATAACGAGATAGGAACTTGAGGAGGAACATCATCATAAGAATAAAGGATTTGCGATAATCCTCCTTTTATTTAAAGATATCGAAAAGAAAGTGGAAGAGAACATCGTCTGGGTCAAAAACGGAGAAAGGAGCATTAAAATGTAGAATCAGAATTATGATAGGATCGATTCAGTCTAAATAAATTCAGAAATGGCGTGTTACATGCTAACTGTTCAAGTTTAAGGCCAAGGTAAAGCAAGCAGAAGAGACTCTGGTGGAGTCAATTAATTGCATAAGTTTCTTCATTACTGATTGTTGAAATAATCCTGATCTTGAAAAGAGAGAACAGTATTATGTTTCTTCCTTATAAATACATTACTCTGATGAAAATTTTTAATTTTTTCAGAATTTCTTAAAAGAAATATGACATGAAATTTTTTTTACAAACGTATTCAAATCGGGATAAAGAAAATGATTTTAAAATCTCAGTTAATCACTAAACTTTTCTTAATCTCACTTCTGTTAGATAAGAATTAACTGTATTTATTGTGCAGGTTGCATTATTGTTCGTGGCATAAAGATTACAAAAAAATCCAGAAATAATAGAAACATAAATATAACAAAATAATGTTTATATTAATTCACGTGAGATTTTAGATAAACAAAAAAAAATTATGATCTTACATGAATAATCACGTAACAATCGGTTCGTTTACAGCAACAGTTTATGCAACAGAATTCAAACTCAATCTCGAAAACGAGCAGCAAGATGCGGAAATCTGGCGTAGCACGCAATGCAAATTTTTCATTTCCCGATATAAACCGATTTACATATATAAAATGTATTGCGTAAACACATGTCATTAAAATGAAATAGTGTTCAAACTCAAGTGTCGAAGAATATGTATGCAAGGTGTGGTTCTTAGTAATCTTTATTCACAATTCAATTGAAAATGTCACGTTTTGATTAACATTTTCTATTCTTGTTATCATAAAGACATGAAATAAATTTTATGTTGCCCTATATAATGTATCTCTGAATATTGTATAAAAAGAGAATAAAATAGAAATCTCAAATTAAGTATTTATATATACAATAACCTACTGCAGTTGTTCATGTACAGATATAACTAATACAGCCTCTAAAAATACATCAATAAATTTGTATTTTCTACAATTTTACAATTATATATAATAGATTATTTTATATAAAATTGTACTATATAAATTTTATATTAACTTCATATCTACATATTTTTCTCTCTCTATCTTTCTCTCTTTATCTCTAGCTATCTATATCTATTTCTATTTCTTATTTTGCCATTCTCTCTCATTTATAAGCAATATAAAAGAATTTGCCATTCATGCACAAATAGCGATACGAGCCGAAACCCATTTATAATTAGCCTTCAATTATTATTGAATAATATCGATGTGAAATCGAACACTTTCGCCGACGAAGGTTTTGCTATATTTCGTTCGATCGCGGATGTAATATAAAGCATGGATATAATATGAAGAGACGAAGCAATACCTATATCTCCCTACAGAAGATTAATGCCAGCAAATGGTTGAATTGCGACAGAATAATGCATAAATCAAGTAGGTCATATTTTAACAACTTTCTAAAAAAAAATTAATATATAAATTATTAATTAGAAACTAATAAGAAAGTAACACTGTAAACTTTTACAGTCTAGTAATTGTGGTATCACCCTAGATCTATACCTAAATCTCTTTTTTTTATTATCTAACCATTAAAGCTCCTGAGTCATCACAGCCATATTAAATCGTGACGTCAGAAGCGAGAAATGACAGGTTAATTTTTATTACGTGGCATTTGTAAATAAAGACAATTTGGATAAAACAAAATGATGAGAATGCTTTAAAACATTTGTAAAAATGGACGAAAACTATGCTTATCCTCCCTGACAGTCAGTAAATAATCGTAAAAAGTAATAAAAGGCACGTGTAAGTGAAAATAAGCTACGCATGCACATTGAATAAAATTAAAAGCACTTCATGTTTGGCTTTTACCACTTTTTACGATTATTTACTGACTATCAGGTGGGGATAAGCATAGTTTTCGTCCATTTTTACAAAATACATATTTTAAAGCAATCTCATCATTTTGTTTTATCCAAATTGTCTTTATTTATAAGTGACATGTAATAAAAATTAACGTGTAACTTCTCGCTTCTGACGTCACGATTCAATATGGGTGTGATGACTACTCAGGAGCCTTAACACCATGCGACAGTATTTTTCACATACAAAAAAATCGATATGTTTGTGAAAATAGACATATTTTTTAAGAAAAAAATTTGAGAAATTTGAGCAATTTTTTTATTAAAAATGCATTTTTTAAATCATTTTGTTCTGCAATCGCTTTAATTTTATCATTTTTGAATTTTACAACAAATTTTACATGGAAATACATGATTTTCACATAATTGTACAATTTTATCTTGCACTGCATCCAAATTACCTCCTCTAAGTTTCAAATGTGTATACAAAATTTCGAAAAATAGAACGCACTTGTATGACAGATTTCGTTTCTACTTTCACGGACACATCGATTTTTTCATATATGAAAAAAAATTGTTTTTGTTACACGGTATAATCAGTGGGCAAATATATATATGAATTCAATAAAAATAAGGAGTAAATTGGTTTTTCAAGGATATCAGTCTTCATCGCAGCGATAAATGATGTATACATTCCATTGCAGACTCGTAATCGTTTGCAAGATCACAGGTACATTTTTTATTTAGTAGTCGATTATTATCCATCCATATTTCAACTCTGCTCAATAAATTAAACAATTAATACTTACAATCAAATATTGAATATACAACTTCCCACATTTATTTGTAATATAAATTTACGTTTTTTTGACTTTTAGGAAACCAGCTGTATTGGAAAAGTACTTTGCATTCGCCTCGTTCACTTTTTTCTCTGCAGCTTGCGGATTAACAATTTCAAGACCCTGCAAACACAGACAATTCTTAAAAAAAAGAAACAAAATAAAAAATTATTTTTTACTTGTACAATCCTATATTAAAATTGGTCACGTTTTTTTTAGGAATTTTTTCAAAGGGATGTTGGAGTATTCCGATTTTGATGTGACTTCGTATTCGGGGGTTTTAGGGGTCGCTCGTTCCGAAATCGTGATAAAAATTTCGAAATTCAAAATGGCTGAACGAATATGGCGGACGGAAAAGTTACCGAAATTTTAAATGTTCTTCGATTTCGGTAAAAATTTGTATCGTGAGGTTTTAGGGATCGCTCGTTCCGAAATCATGATCAAAATTTCAAAATTCAAAATGGCTGAACCAATATGGCGGATGGAAATGTTATGGAAATTTTAAAGATTTTCCGATTTTAGTGTAATTTGTTTTTAGGGGGTTTTTGGGGTCGTTCATTTCGATCTTGTTTAAAATTTAAGAATTTAAAATGGCTGAGCAAAATGGCGGTCAGAAATGTTACGGAAATTTAAAAGATTTACTAATTTAAGATTTATTAATTTATGGTGGAATTTAGTATTAGAGGGTTTATGGGGACGTGCTCGTTCCGAAACCGTGTTTTAAATTTGGAAATTCAAAATGGTTGAACTAATATGGCGGACAATAATGTTACGAAAATCTAAAAGGTTATTCAATTTTAGTAAAATTTGATAGGAAGGTAGGGTTGTATTTAGGGAAATGTTGGTGGAGGTAGCATGGAGGGAGGAGAAGAGGAACGAGAGTATGAAGGAAACGGAAGGAAGAATAAGGGAAGGTTTGGGAAATATAGAAAAGGAGAGGGGTAAGGAAAGGAAGGGAATGAGATGGTGGGATAGGGAATGTAGAGAAAAGGAGGGAGTGAGAAGAG
>NW_017300006.1:25201-32121 GCF_001594075.2 Trachymyrmex cornetzi | reverse complement strand
AGGGGATGGAGAGGGAGCTAAGTAGGGAGGAGATAAGGAAGGTGACCAGAAACTTGAAGGATGGAAAGGCCAAAGGGAATGGGAGTAGACGGGATTCCGAATAAGGTATGGAAATATTGGGGGGGAGGGGATGGAGGAATGGGTGTGGAGAGTGTGTAATGAAGTTTGGAAAGAGGGGGGATGGCCAGAGAAATGAAAGGAGGGAGTGGTAGCACCGATTACGAAAAAAGGACAGGGAGAGGAGGTAAGGGACTATAGGGGGACATACCCGCACAGGGTGATCCCGATTGATCACGGCTCTATTGGACACCACCAATCACAGCGACCGGTGCTTGGGAGCTTTGTAGTCTCAAGCGCTGTGAGTGGCTCGTGTACAATTGAGCCGTGTCCAACTGGGTGCCACCCGCGTGAAGTTGGCCCCCAAAATTATAATTTCGTATAACTTTTGAACTAAGGGTGAGCAAACACAAATTCTGACGGAGCATTCGTGAGCAAACGATGAGCAAACGAATGCAAAAAAAATATTCAACTTTTTAATATTGAGGGGCTGGAGTGAAGTTGGCCCCCAAAATTTTAATTTCGTATAACTTTTGAACTAAGGGTGAGCAAACACAAATTCCGACGGAGCATTCGTGAGCAAACGATGAGTAAATGAATGCAAAAAAAATATTCGATTTTTTAATATAGAGGGCTAGAGTGAAGTTGGCCACCCAAAATTTAAATTTCGTATTACTTTTGAACTAAGGGTGAGCAAACGAAAATTCCGACGGAGCATTCGTGAGCAAACGATGAGTAAACGAATGCAAAAAAAATATTCGATTTTTTAATATAGAGGGCTAGAGTGAAGTTGGCCACCCAAAATTTAAATTTCGTATTACTTTTGAACTAAGGGTGAGCAAACGAAAATTCCGACGGAGCATTCGTGAGCAAACGATGAGCAAACGATGGCAAAAAAAATATTCAATTTTTTAATATTGGGGGATATATAGAGGGCTAGAGTGAAGTTGGCCACCCAAAATTTAAATTTCGTATTACTTTTGAACTAAGAGTGAGCAAACGAAAATTCCGACGGAGCATTCGTGAGCAAACGAATGCAAAAAAATATTCAATTTTTTAATATTGGGGGACTAGCGTGAAGTTGGCCCCCAAAATTTAAATTTCGTATAACTTTTGAACTAAGGATGAGCAAACAAAAATTCCGACCTAAAACGAAATAAAAAATGACTGGAAATAGTAGCGCATAAATAGCGCATAAATCCTGTGTATTTAATTTTCTAAATTGATTGTTTTTAACGAGAGAGGAGGGCTGACGGTCTGCCTACTCAGCTCCCCATAAAAAAATTTTTTTTTTAGCTAAACGGAATGAGCGCAAAAATGTTTTTTTGTTGGTATTGGTAACGCATAAATAGCGCATTATTCCATAAAATGGAGGTGCCAGCTAAACAAACGTCTCTTAACGTCTGTCTAGCTGGGCCCCACACTTAACCAAACCTTAATGAAGAAATTATGAATAATTATAATAGAATAATGCGCTATTTATGCGCTACCCATATCAGCAAAAAAAATTTTTGCGCTCATTCCGTTTTGCTAAAAAAAATTAAATCCACTTAAGGAAGAAACAAAAATAATGAGATTTAGGAAGGGAGGGGGAAGGAGTAGTAAGGTGGATTTGAGATGGAAAAGGGTATAGAGGTAGAAAAATTTAAATATCTAGGTTATACGTTGCAGAAGAATGGCGGGCAGGAAGAGTATGTGAAGCAAATGGTGGGGAAGGCGACGGCATTGTTGGAACAAGTATGAAAGGAAGAAGAGATTTGGAAAGAACTGGAAGGGGAGAATTTGGTTATTTGACGCCTTGATTTGGGCTATAATGAGTTATGGAGTGGAAATATGGCGATTGAAGTGAGTGAGAGGGGGTAGAGAGGATACAGGAGAGATATATAAGGTGGGTTTTAGGGGTGGAGGGAAGGACGCCAAAGTACATGGTAAGGGAGGATGTACAAAGGGAAAAATTAAGAGGTAGAGCAGGAAAAATGGCTTGGCTTTTGAGAAGAGGTTAAAGGGGGGTGGGGATAGTTTTTTGGCGCAGCTATGTTAAGAGGTGATAAGGGAAGGAGTGACAATGCAAGGAAAGAGATTGTTAGAAGGGTGGGAGAGGGAAAGGTGACAGTTCTTCGAGGACAGAGGGGTAAAGTTAGGAAGTTGATATACAAGTAATCACATTTTATACTTAGTGTGTTTCTAAATCGAGATATACTTTTAACAAGAAAATTAATAATGAATATATATAATCATATTGCACGACATAAATTAAGTGACTCCTTTAAAACTGTGTCTATACTTTATTTGAAAGAAATTCTAATTTATAAAAAACAGTAAAAGAAATTCTAATTTACAAAAAACAGAAAAAGAAATCTCGGGCATACTTTCCGTAAAGTCTATAACAACACAAAATACAAAATACTTTTAATCATTTATAATTAATACTGAAATGCAAAATATAAAATACATTTATACACTTCCATAAAATATAAAATGCAGAATATTTTCATGTACTCCGCTGAAATACAAAATACATGATACAATTGTCTTACAAATACTGATTTCAAATAAAAGTATTTTAAAAACATGCCCAGCTCTGACCGGAGATTAATAAAATCAAAAATAAAAGCTAAAAATAACAAAAATATATGATAAATGAATTGCCAGGGAACTAAAACAACTGAGCTAAGTAGAAGAATACAAGATATTTAAAAAGAGAAGATAATTAGAGCTTTCAGTAATACTACAATGATTCAAAGCTCCAATAACGAAGATCGTGTGACGAGGGGGGGAGTTTTTAGTTGGTAGGCGGTTTGTTCGGAGTTTCATAGAAAACACGAACTGAACGAATCCAACACACCCGGTGAGCTCGGGCGCCAGGTGTCTTCCTCTGGTCAGGTTGATGTTCAAATGAAACATCACCTGGCAGAAGGTGTATGAAGATTTTTTCCTCTAACGTAAAACAAAAAAAAGGAAACAACATGTATCATGGTAACATTAGCATTCGATAATAAATAATTGTATTATAAAATTGTTTATGGTATTTAACTAAATAATTCCATCCGCCATATTGATTCAACCACTTTGAATTTTCAAATTTTCAAACCGCCATAACGATTCAGTCATCTTTCTTATTCAAACATTTTAAATCCAGATTCGTAATATTATATTTCATAATGTCTAAAAAGAAGAGTATAATGGAGGAGCGCGCGCGTAGCGCGCGCAGGGGATGTGCTAGTAAAACATAAAAAAAAAAACAGAAACATACTTGTAAAGGAGTAAAAGCCACACTGGAAGCAGTTCCAGAGACTTGTTTCTTGACGGTGGTGCTACCTCCCCATTGCTGCTGCTTCTGCAGATTTTTCTGGAGTGTCTTGGATATTCTGACTTTTGTTTTTTCGTCAATCTGCGGTAGTCTGATTCGACCAGTGCCAGCCTTGCCAATCGTCCCTCGCGAATAGCCAAGATCTTCTTGATAGGCATCACTTTCAATCTACAGTCACAATAATAATACATTTTAACATTTAAATACTGTTTTTAGGTTTTTTCTAATAAATATCATACATATAATTAATATCTTACTCGCTCGTCCAATTGGTCTTTGATCTTTTATCATTATTAATCACTTTATGAGTTTATTTTAACAATATTATTTTTAATAATATATTCTCTGAGATTATCTTATAAATCACAAATTCGAGAACACTCTTTATAACTTACATCTGCAAAATTCATCCTGTTGGCATGCTTCCTGAATTCCGTGATCGCATAACGTTCCTTCATCTTGCGAACGCGTTTACCGCCGCGCTTCTTTCGACCAGGATCGATCGGTTTTGGCAGTGGCTTCACGAACTTCACAGGCGGTGGTTCTTGCAGCTTATCTAGTTTCTTTTCAATCTCTTCGCGCAATATCTGCCCAATGTGACCATCTGTGCTCTCATGACAAGCGTCTACTCTAGCAGCCAACATGCATTTTGATGCCACTAGTCTTGCTGCTTTTCTCCGTAAATCCTGCAACGTTGTACACATTAAATCTATTGTTATAATACTTCATTAATTTTACAATTTTTATTATGTATATGCTTTATTAAAAAAGAAAATAAACTTACCGGGGGAGTTTCTTGTACAATTTCAGAGTAATATATAAAGCCTGTATGAGGCAAGGTAGCAACTTGTGAAAATCCAGAGAGTGTGGTCTTCTGGGATCCAAGAACTAGAAGGTTACAGGCTGGCATTTTAGAAAGCTTTGTCAGACCACCTGCGACACCTGAATTAAAAAAATTTGCAGCAGTGTAAAAATTCATTTTTACTTTAATATAAATATATTTGCGATTTTGTGTAAAGAATAATACTCTACCCATAATCTTGGCAGCTGTGGATGCACCGACGATTATCGATAAATTTGGGGCAATAAATGCCATTCTGCTCTCCACGTATTCAAATATTTTTGATTTACAATTATTTAACTCCACTGCCATGTCGCAAGCTTCACAAATAGCTTCTCTCTCCTCTTCTGTCAACAACTGACTGTGCGAGGACAGATATGAAAATTAAAAAGAAATAATTGTACATTAATTATGAAAACTAATGCAATAAATTCTGTTTTTATTCAGTGAAATGAAAATTCCTAAAGTTTCATTTCTTTTTTAACGTTATTATTGTACATTTATTACTTAAACACAAAGATATTAAACAAAAAAATTCGCTTTCCAAAAATTTTTAATTAAAAACATTTAAGTTTATGCATCTAAATGTTACCCTTGAGTGGTCGATGCTGTCACAGAAACAACCATAATTGTAGCTTGAGTAAGAAACTGTTGCAAAATTTCATTATTTTTAGCTCTGTCTAGATCATTTCCCAATTCCCTTACAGTCATTACATATTCTAGTGGTCCTACAACTAAGGATTCCAATTCTGGAAATCTTTTCGAGTACTTATCTCTTGTAAATCTATGTATAACAGCTGAAAAATGTGAAAATATGATCAGCATTACTTTATACAAATTTTGTAATTACTTTATACAGCATTTTATACTATTTCTATTATTACAATATTTATTATTAGTGTTCCTATAATAAGAGTTAGGACAATGTGATCGCAACTTTTGATTAATTGCCAAAATCCGTCATATGTAATATCCAATCGCTTTGAAACTAGCTAGTTTGAAACTCGCTAGTTTCAAAGCGATTGACTATTACATATGACGGAAAAAATTGCGAGTTGCAGTAGCCAACACAAATGCGAATTACAAGCAAATTGCAGAAAATCACGTATTTGATGTTATCTTTTATGTTTTCGTCATTATCTAGCTCTGGCAGTATAACATTTATATGAGGTTTGTTAAAGAATATTACTTCTAATCAAAGACCTGTGCTTCTTAGTTGAACTTTTTCCTCCTGGAGAGAAAAGGAAGATGAATTGGTGCAAAAGTTCACCTAAAAAGAACAAGCCTCATACCATCCTCATTTAATTAAACTCAGCTACATGTGTTTGACATGTCATATTTTCTGTCTATAGTCTCTGTAGTAGTATTTGCTATTTGTCTATAATCTCTGTAGTATTTGGCTATTAATAGATCTGTTCATTTTGGCTGAACTTTTGCATCAGTTCATCTTTCTTCCTCTTCTTTTCCCTTGGAAAGAAAAGGAAGAAAGATGAACTGATGCAAAAGTTCAGCCAAAAAGAACAGGCCTATTGGTGGCGGTTTGTCCTAACTCTTATTATAGGAATACTATTTATTATACATTTTACGTTATCATTATTGCTACATATTATGTTTTACTATGTAGTTTTATTAGTAGAATAAAATAATAAAGCCAATGGACTAACAAAATGTTATAAAAATATTTTTTTTCAATAAAACTGTTAATTTATTTTTTATTAGATATAGAATGTTTGCTTCAATACACTCTATAGTCTATATAATTACCTATTTCATTGTCAATTTTTACTGCCATATTATTAGCTTCAACTATTAACTGATATTCTGGATCAGATTCTACAGGTCCTATAATATCCGTCGAATTCCTAGGTATCTTGCTATGTTTTTCAATCTGTGTTATAACTTGCTGCAACTGTTCCGAATCTCGTAACTGAGCCAATTCTCGAACAGAGGACACCTTTATCTCTACACAAAAAAAGACAAATTAATTTTTATATATGTTTGGTATGTAAACACAATATATAAAACATTACAAAATATAGTATACAGTCAAATATATATCACATCAAGTAAATATATTGTAATATTAAAAATATAATATAAATAACATAAATATATTATGTAAATTATACTGGATAAATAAGAACAGAATTATACAAAAACAATTTATTTTGTACTACACGTACTACACGTATTAACTAATCTAACCTTCTTCCAAGATCTTAGAAACCGAAGTCGGAATAAACTTCGGCTCTGGCTCTTCCATAATAGCGTCCGCGTCGTCATTTTCTTCAAGATCGGCAAGAAGTTCGTCAGCTAAAGACATTTTCCTTTGTTATAAAATATTAATTTTTTTACAAGATTCAGTCGTATCGATACTTGCAACGAAAACAAAAATGATCAATGACCGTGTTTGAAGCACAGATCGATTACATGACATTTTTCCGAAAAACTAGACCGAAAATGTTGGTACTAAACTACTAACAAAAGCACCTAGGCCGGTATTCATAGTCAGATCTTGTATTTAAGACCGTCTTAAGTACAGTCTTAAAATGTCATGAACCAATCAGAGGGCCGCATTAGCGACTTAAGATATTACTTAAGACGGTTTTAAAATAAGAACCGACTATGAATACCGGCCCTAGACAATACGATTTTAATTTGTACGGATTTAGGGCTCTCACACATGAAATGCCAGAGCATAAGCATAAAGCC
>NW_017300006.1:23753-24798 GCF_001594075.2 Trachymyrmex cornetzi | reverse complement strand
TATGCTTATGCTCTGTTATGCATTTCATGTGCGATAGCCCTTAAGCGGGGAACACAGACTTTTGCATAATGCATAAAGGTAAATTTTCACGGGCTGCTCAAACCGGCTGTTTCAGCGACAAAAAGAATCATGTGGTCAAAATTGACGAACATCAAACGCCCATTTTGATCACGTGATCCTTTTTGTCGCTGAAACAGCTGGTTTGAGCAGCTCGTGAAAATTTACCCTGACACGTAATGCATAAAAAAATGTACCAATCGAAGTCCTTTATTTCCTTCTTTTCTATGAAATAAAGGACTATGATTGGTTCAATTTCTCATGCCTCATGTGTTATGCGTTATACAAGAATCTGTGCTCCCCGCTTTAAGCGGGGCTAGATGCTCATTGGTCCAGCAGTCTTATGTTATGCTTATGCTCCGTTATGCATTTCATGTGTGAGAGCCCTAATGGGCCTTCTACAACAAGCCGTAAGTCAGAAGTTCTAAGCGATCTTAAATGGGGTGACCCCGATTAACCACGTCTCGAATGGACATCACCAATTACAGCGACCGGTGCTTAGGAGCTTTGTAGTCTCAAGCGCTGTGAGTGGCTTGTGTCCAATTGAGCCGTGTCCAACTGGGTGCCACCCATCTTAAGCCCGGATCCTCATACGGGCAACAGCGCTTTGACACAGAGCGCTAATTGGTGAAAAGCCGGTTGTGGGGGTAAAATTTACCCCCATCACCCGTTTTTCACCAAACAGCGTTTGGTGTCAAAGCGCTCTTGCCCGTATGAGGATCCGGGCTAAATCATAATCGGTGAAGTTGGCCAATAGCCAACTTGAACAACTTGGTTAAGACTGGTTAAGGCTGCTTTCCTTTTAGGAGACACAAACCGACACAGTATAACACACTCAAACACAATTTGCCACGCTCAAATGGAACGCGATATGTGCAGTGTGTGTATCGTGTGTACTTTTAATACCTAACCTTAAAAGATTTGAACTTTGACCTTAACGGACATACGAGATTAGATTATTGCAAGGAGTGATGTGTATATTTTCGAG
>NW_017300006.1:22150-22975 GCF_001594075.2 Trachymyrmex cornetzi | reverse complement strand
ACCAATCAACGCGTACCCGAATATGACGTAGGCAAGGACATGCGCAAGCTGAACGAGTTTTAGACAATTGATGAGCATACCCTTGTATTTTTATCATGACGTGTGTCGATTTGTGTCAAGTGTGACGCCTGTGTCTCCTAAAAGGAAAACAGCCAAAGTGTTCCAACTATGACACAGTGTTACACTGCTCGACACTGTAAAAAGTTAAGTACGAGCGTGTAGAGTATGTCAGTATTACCAACTTTTCAAGAAATTTTATACTTAACGTGTGGCAACATGTGGCGTGTGGAAATTATGGGATTCATAGCATGAATATAACCTAATTGTACCGGTTGTACGTATAGTATAATAGAAGAGAAAAAGGATAATTAATCATAAATTTATAAGGTAATTATTCAGAATACGGTCCTCACCTCCGATTTCGATGAAATTAGGCTCATTCGACGCGTTTTTGCACAAAATGAAAGAATCTGTAAGAAAAAACGTTGGGACGGCCCACAGTGGGGATCGGAGGACAAGCTCATAATCAAATTAATATTCCTGTCGAACCATAAGACTGAATGTCATAATTTTTTTTTAAATTAAAACTGATAAAATTCTTAACAGATTCCTCCAAGCCGATTTGAAAAAAAAGTTGTGTACGCCCGATAAAAAAATAGGTAAATTGTAAATATATAAACACCTCTATAAACAAAATCACGATTTTCACACTTTTATTTTCAATTTTTTTATGCGACAGCAATATTCGTAGGTTGTTGGGGTCGCTGATTACGAATCTGATATCGGCTTTTGGAAATTCAAAATGGCGGATCCAATAGGGCGCAC
>NW_017300006.1:21440-21877 GCF_001594075.2 Trachymyrmex cornetzi | reverse complement strand
GTGGAGGTAGCCGATTGGATTTCGCACATCATATGGCCCTGAAAAGGTCCGATTATTTAGCGTGTCTGTCAAATTAACTGCTCAGTAGAGACCGCGCTTCTTCATCAACCGTATTGTCTTTGGAAAGTACTGCGTGCCTAAGGCTACCGATATTACGGGATCTGAAGAAATGAGCAATTTGTGCGCAAGATCTATATTGGTCGCTAGTCGACTGCATTTTCGCGTATTGTATTCCCTGAACCGTTTGAAATCTTTGTTTCGTGCTTCTTGCTCATTTCTTCAGATCCCGTAATCGGTACTTAGGCACGCAGTACTTTCCAAAGACAATACGGTTGATGAAGAAGCGCGGTCTCTACTGGGCAATTAATTTGACAGACACGCTAAATTAATCGGTCCTTTTCAGGGCAATATGATGTGCGAAATCCAATCGGCTACCT
>NW_017300006.1:20703-21100 GCF_001594075.2 Trachymyrmex cornetzi | reverse complement strand
ATCCGCCATTTTGAATTTTCAAAAGCCGATATCAGATTCGTAATCAGCGACCCCAACAACCTACGAATACTGTTGTCGCATAGAAAAATTAAAAATAAAAGTGTGAAAATCGCGATTTTGTTTATAGAGGTGTTTATATATTTACAATTTACCTATTTTTTTATATGGCGTACACAACTTTTTTTTCAAATCGGCTCGGAGGAATCTGTTAAGAATTTTATCAGTTTTAATTTAAAAAAAAAATTATGACATTCGGTCTTATGGTTCGACCGGAATATTAATTTGATTATGAGCTCGTTCTTCGATCCCCACTGTGCGCTGGGAGTGGGAACTGCCACTAAACGTCTTCAAACGATTCAAACGGCACGCCTAGCAGGCCATCCCCACTCCCAGCGGC
>NW_017300006.1:20244-20475 GCF_001594075.2 Trachymyrmex cornetzi | reverse complement strand
CTGTGCGGACTTGTCGACGGCGGACTCGTGCTTCCTACCGGCTCGAAGGGCGAGCGCGTAGGCGAGAGCGCACGCGAGCGCGCGTGCAAGCGCACCTGCGAACGTGCGTGAAATTCGCATCATTTATTTTACTCGGCAGATTTTCTTCTTTTGTAATAGCATTTCTTTTGCGTAATGATCAAGCGTATCAGAAAGCGTAGACGCGCCACGGATCACGCTCGGCAGCTGCGG
>NW_017300006.1:19240-19563 GCF_001594075.2 Trachymyrmex cornetzi | reverse complement strand
CGTCGCCGGGTGGATCGCACGTAAGCCAGCTCGCATCGTAACGAGAGATCGGCGTAATGACCGTCGTGTAGAGTCGCGGAACCGCGAGCCACGTGCCATCCTCCCGAGCCTTGGGGATAATTAGCTGTCGCGTTTCGGGAGTTAGAGTAAAGGGAATAATATTCATTGCCGAGTTGGTGTAAATTAGAGTCGTTCGGGGAGAATCGAGAGCCGAGTCGCGCTCGTTCCCCTCGCCACAGGGGAGTCACTTCCGGTTTTCGAGGATAGTAGAGTCGCGTAGAGACGCGTAGAGTAGTCACGTTGTCGAGTCTCGTCGTGTCGCG
>NW_017300006.1:18599-19011 GCF_001594075.2 Trachymyrmex cornetzi | reverse complement strand
CCGGCGTTACACGTCCGGGAGTCTGGTACAGCGGGTACGGGTTCTTGCCGGTTGTCGAGGGGCGGGCGTTTGACATCATCGGAAGATACCGCGGGGAAGATTGGGGCTCGTGCTGTAGCGTGTGACCGGCGTCCGGCGCTAGAAGTAAGGTAGCGACTCTCTGTGCGAGTACCGAGAGTATCGAGTAGAGCGGCGGAGCGAAGCTCCGGAAGGAACTTGTAATTGCGTAATCAATGTAATTAATTCTACTTTATCATACTTTCTCAAATATAATTGTTCTTATTATTACGCTCTCCCGTAGTTTATTCTTGTGGCCTATCTCTCTCGCCTCCGACAAATTTCGCACCCCCTCGTGACCCACCCCCTGCCGTCGCGAAAACGTTACGGGCAAAAGTGAGGAGATTTCGAAAAG
>NW_017300006.1:17976-18511 GCF_001594075.2 Trachymyrmex cornetzi | reverse complement strand
CTGCTACCGAGGGAGAGAAGATACTTTTGCGTACTTTGAGTACCGAGAACACGCGACGAAGTTGTGCCGTTGCTCGCGAGTGCGGTTACAGTATATATTTAAGTGGATATAAAAAATGTATATAAGGCAATATATCTGCATGTTTTTATTGTCAATCTACTTGCATTTGTAAGGCGTGGAGAGGAAAATTGAATTGGCGCCTTATGCCTCGAAAGGAGAAGGAATCTCCTTGTAGGAAAGGAACGAGATCCGAAGGGAACGATGATATGTCGTCTCTCAAGATCGTAAGGATAATCTGAGTGTCAGGACAGGATTATCTGCACGAGCTATGGAATAGCTTAAAGAAGGGCGAAGAAATAGGCTCTTGTACTTGGTATAAAATATCACACGAGGTTTTATTCCGACTTCACGTGTCGTGGTTCAAAACAGAACTCTACTTAACTTAAGTGCCTGTGTATCTCCTTGCACACTTACGCACCCTGTTGGGCATACTACGCCAATCACGTCGCACGAGCGAGCGAACGCCAATCCGCAT
>NW_017300006.1:13350-14877 GCF_001594075.2 Trachymyrmex cornetzi | reverse complement strand
ATTTAAAATTGACAGATTTTCTTAACAAGTTATGCAAAGGTTTAGCTTTATGAGCATAATTTTGAATAAATTTTCGAAAGTAATTAGTAAGACCTAAAAATCTTTGTAATTCGATCACTTTAGCAGGAATTGAAAATTGTTTAACAGATTCAACATGTCTTTCACTAATAGATATTCCTTCTGGCGAAATTTTATATCCAAGATATACAATGTTATTTTTTAGAAAACTACATTTGTCAAAATTTAAAGTGAATTGATGTGATTTAAGTAATAGTAAGACTTGTTCCAAAGTATCAAGATTTTCTTCTATAGTATATGATGGAATAAGAATGTCGTCTATGTATACGATAACTTTATCTTCACGAATTAAAGGTTGGAGAATTTGTATAAGACGCTTCTGAAACTCAGCGGGAGCTTCACAATATCCAAAGGGTAATTTTTTATATTCATATTGACCATCTGGAGTAGCAAAGGAAAAATATTGAGTGTGGTCAGAATGAATTTTAATCAAGTGAAAACTGTCTTTGAGATCTAATAATGTAAATATAGTTTTGTCACCTAATCTTGCGATGCAATCTTCTATCAAAGGGAAAGGATATTTTTGTTTTACTACTCGATCGTTAAGAGGTCTTAGATCAATGCAAAGTCTTAATGAGCCATTCTTTTTCCTGACTGGAACAATTCTTGCACAATCAGGTGAATTACTAACCTGAACAATGTCGCGTTTTATGAGATCATCTACAATATCTCTGATTTGTGATCGTTCTGCCCAAGCAAAACGTCTAGGGGCGAATGCATATACAGAGTCATTCTTTAATTTGACTTTTACACAATAGTTATCATTAACAATATTAACAGGAGCTTTGTCAATTTTATAAAGAATTGTAATTAATTTTTTATCTATTTCTGTGCCGAAATCTGTTTTAGCATTTGACCAAGGTTTAGATAAATTATCGGAAATATCAAAAATTTCAGCTGAAGCGACTTCTTTGAGAAGAGATAATTTGTTATTGTTTGAAGGATTGTATATTAACATTTTTAATTATTGGCGGCGAGGAAATCTCGGCCAAGAATAATATGCGTAGAGCAAGCATCATTGTTTAAAATCAGAAAATCTGCGGTTGTCTCTACATTAGGCAGCATGGCAAGGCCAATTTTAGTTTGAATTGAGCCAATAGTCTCAATATTTATATTATTTAACGCTTTAAGGTTTCTTTTTATAAGATTACCACAAGGAATTTGTTGATTGTAAAATGTTTTGTAAATAGAAGGTTCGATAAAGGAAACGTGGCTACCTGTATCTATTAGAGCGAATAACTTACAGTTGACGCCATTAAAAGAGTTTATCTCGACTATGTGGTTCATCGACGACCTTTTATGATTTATAAGGTATTAATAAATTCGGGCGCGATCCCGGGTCGCGTGCGGGGCACCACTGCGTGCTAGTGAGTCGAACGGTCGCTAAAATGAGCCATCTTATTTCAACGACCGTTCGACTCACTAGCACGCAGTGGTGCTCCGCGCGCG
>NW_017300006.1:8305-8989 GCF_001594075.2 Trachymyrmex cornetzi | reverse complement strand
TGATTCGTGTTTAACGGGTTTCAGTCGGAAATGCGTTTTAATAAGATTCTATTGGTTTTGATTGGAAATACGCAACAGCAATCTCCAATTGAGTCCCTTTCAGAAAATCAATAACATTTAATTGAAAAATTCCCACAATAATTTAACAAGTTTAGATGAGATCATCCATGATAACGGCGGTTCAGTGATGGTATGGGGATGCATTTCGATGACGAGACGAACTGAATTAGTAATTTTGCCACCTCCAGCAATGACGGCTATTCGCTACGTGAATAATGTTCTCGGGCCTCAAGTTTTGCCTTTGCAGCATCTGTTACGTCAAAATTTTATATTCATGCAGGACAATGCTCGGCCCCATACGGCAAATGTAACGCAGCGTTTTTTTGAGCGACATGGCATCACATTGCTCCATCATCCCGCTAATAGCCCGGATTTGAATCCGATTGAACACATTTGGGGCGAGATGGAACGACGATTAAGACGCCGCGAAGAACAGCCACGAAATTTGTATGAGCTGCAAGAAGCGCTTAGGCAGATTTGGAACGAAATTCCAGTATCCTTCATCCAGAGATGTGTAAACATGCGACAATGATTACAAGCGGTCATCAATCAGAGAGGAGAAAACACACAATATTAAATACACCCTCATACACGTAAATGCTCATCTCATCACCTTACACACAC
>NW_017300006.1:3511-4164 GCF_001594075.2 Trachymyrmex cornetzi | reverse complement strand
CTACAACTTTTGTATAAACAAATTTCCTCCAAAATGCTTACCATCCGAGATATTCCTATCCGTTATTTAAAATGGGACACCCTGTATATATATAACTGGTTTGTCAGCGTAATATAAGAAATTTTTTCAAGGACATATTCGGGGATGACATTATCAATTTAACACCTGCAAAAATGCAACATTTGCAGATGTACAACTGCTATGTCAGCATAATATAAGAAATTTTTTCAAGGACATATTTTGCGGTGACATCATCATCAATGTAATATGATACATAACACCTGCAAAAATGCAATTTCATAAAAATATAGCTGCTTTGTTAGCGTTATTTAAGAAATTTTTCAAGGACATGATACGACATGTCACAACATGTTCGAGCGGTGATCATCAATGTAATGTCACGTGACCAAGTAAATGATATAAAAATAACAAGATTTAGGTGCACCGCGCTATTAGTCAGCCTAACAGCACAAGTGACAACATGGAGCGTGATTTGATTGAGCAAGCTACCCTGCTTAATACAAGAGAAGAGTATGTCGCGTGTGAACAACGTTGCGATGAATTTATAGAATCTCTGGACGAGCAGAGCCGTATCAAACGCCCGCGATTATCGATTGGTAATAGACAATCAGTGATCGCATGTATCGCGCGGC
>NW_017300006.1:2917-3250 GCF_001594075.2 Trachymyrmex cornetzi | reverse complement strand
CCCGCAACTATGAACTATATCGATACTCTGATTTGCGCGAGTGGTACGTGACGCGCGTCGTCGAGTCTATCCTAACATCGCTTGAAGAATTTCAAGAACGGGACAGCGGATGGGCACTGTCGCGTATACTAAATTTGGCGGTGAACGCGAATATGCACAATCCTCTGCCCGCTGGATGTCACATCAAACTCCCGCGAGAAATTATGTTAAAGAGAGCGGTGATCAACGTGCAATCCACGGACAATGCGTGTTTTGCGTGGTCGGTGGTTACCGCTCTGCATCCAGCTCAAAAAAATGTGGAGCGAGAGTCATCATATCCACACTATTCCACAG
>NW_017300006.1:755-1300 GCF_001594075.2 Trachymyrmex cornetzi | reverse complement strand
CGACGACGTGCACAATTTCGATTTTACGACCATCGCGTTAGATTCGCAGACAGGCTATATTCTCGAGGTGGATTTGGAGTACCCGCAACATCTTCATGATACGCACACTGACTTACTGTTCTGTCCGACGCGAGAAAAACCACCCGGCAAGCGTGATGACAAACTCCTCGCAACATTATGCGATAAACAGCGTTACGTCATACATTATCGCAACCTGCAGCAGTGTACTCATCATGGTCTCCATATCGCAAAGATTCACCGTATACTGCAATTCACGCAATCTCCATGGCTATGCGATTACATAGAATTAAACACAAAATTTAGAACTTTGGCCAAAAATGATTTCGAGAAAAATTTATACAAACTGATGAATAACGCGGTATTTGGTAAAACCATTTAGAATGTGCGCGATCGCGTCGACGTAAAATTACTGACAAAATGGGAAGGCAGATACAGTGCGGAGGCAATGATCGCCAAACTAAATTTTCACAGTCGTAGCGTTTTCTCAGAGAACCTGGTCGCGATAGAACTGCGTAAGCTCGAGG
>NW_017300006.1:0-276 GCF_001594075.2 Trachymyrmex cornetzi | reverse complement strand
CGACGCAATCGAAATGACGCGCAGACAGTCGTGCGTAAGATCCAAACTGCACGAAGTGTACACGATATCGTAAACAAAAATCGCGCTAAGTCCGCACGATGATAAGCGGTATATCGTATCAGGTTCCACCGACACGCTGCCAAGGGGGCATTACCGATGAAAATAAAATACAATTGTATTGTATAATATGTTTAATACTTATAAATGTATAATATGTATAATATAATATGTATAATATGTATATATTATGTATAATATGTATAATATAAATAAGAC
>NW_017300005.1:275130-276334 GCF_001594075.2 Trachymyrmex cornetzi | reverse complement strand
TATCCGCGTTGTTGAGCATTGGCGTGTATTCTTACAGTATTATCCTCACGATCGAACACGTGGTGTTGTCGGAATGACTATTCCTTGTATACTAATCGTTTAAAACTATTATGGTATTATATATGTCTTTCCATCTTTCCTCCCCTCCTCCTTCTTCATCTTAATGTGTTTTATGTAGTACTCGATCGAAGTAGTCGACTCAAGATATCCTGCATTTGTTGCAATAATCCATCTCTCGAACATTCGACGTTGAGTATGTTTATATTAAATTTACCAGCCTTTACGGTTCTCGTGAACTCGTTAAATTGGTAAAATTGTTGTTTTTTTAGCAAAGTACAGATTACCATCCATATATCGGAAGGCTAAGGTGAGAGCTGACGGTATTCCCGGGAATACCGCTTGTAACGAGTGATATGAACACCCATACTGCATTCGTCTATTTGCGCCATATTGTTATTATTGAAGATCACATAGGTTTGCCCTCTGTTAGTATTTACTACGGTATTGATGAAAATATTCGGGGGAAATCCTAGACTCGAGAGACATTTTGGCCAACCTTCTTTCAATTTGAAACTGGGATACTCGACCATGTAAACTACATTGTGTACAAATAGTACTAGTTCACCCGAAGGCCTTTGATATGCGGCTGATAAGAAGAAATTATCCGGAAGGAAATCCATGTAACTGTTTAGTACGTGTGGTCCATCATATTTTGCATCATTTATGTCTATCGATCATACGTAGCGTTGATACGTGACGAATATTCGATGATGTAATACCAACACCGTATTCACATATTGTAAAGTACACAGATCTACGTACGTGGGTATATTTGTTGTAGTTTTGGTAGTTGGTGATTGTGTGGTTGTTGTTGGTTTTGGATTTTTAATTCCATAAAGTTGTTGAATGGCTAAAATGTCCTCTATGTTGAATTTAGCGATTCTACACTACTCAACAAAATCTAGGGAACACTTTCAAACATGCTAAAAATTAAGCAATATTCACAACACCATAATTCAATGAAAATTCATCGCAGACAAAAAATGAAAAAAGGATTTTAAAGGATGAAATCTCTACTTTCGAAATCTATAATTGAAATTTCAATATGACTGATACTTTACGGAGTTATACGGAGTTATACACAAATGGATATCCGTCAAATCTAAAAATTTTTTACAAACTTTACAAAGGTCTATGGCGTGAG
>NW_017300005.1:271952-272316 GCF_001594075.2 Trachymyrmex cornetzi | reverse complement strand
CGTTGCGTCTACGATCAGCGTACGTGTGTGTGCCACTACGATAAGATATCAAGATATCGGGATTTACCGTTTTACGTTCGAATGATGAAGATGAATTAGCTGCCCATAGCGAGAACGCGAATTCGGTAGTTTGCAAGGTGTGTGGATCCGCTAGCTGGAAATTCCACGTGAGATGTGTTTTCACCCATTTACGTCTACCTACGAGGTGTGATCAAAAAATAAGGTGACTTTTCATTTTTATAAAAAAATATTCATTTATTCATCCAAATTATGTTATCCCTTTCAAAATAATCCCCCTCTGATACAATGCACTTGTGCCAGCGCTTTTTCCAGTCGTCAAAACACTTCTGAAATGCACTTTTGG
>NW_017300005.1:269676-271061 GCF_001594075.2 Trachymyrmex cornetzi | reverse complement strand
CGCCGAGCACGTAAACACGAGTCTAACCTTTATGCCTCTCACATAAAAACAACACATGCTATATAGTCAAAACTGTGAACATATGACCGTGACGAGTGTACCAACACAACAAAAAAAAAATTTTGAAATTAGAGTGTACAGAGCGCGCGAAATTCAAAAAGTCACCTTACTTTTTGATCACACCTCGTATATTATGCTCGTAGATGTCAGGGAGACCACATCGTGGTTTACGCATCTGATACAACGTATAGTTATTCAATGTACCATCACCCTGTATTTGATAATATTCTTGAAACAACGAAACAGCCTGTTGAAGTTCTCTCTCTTCGAATGATAATTGCGTATTGTTACCAGCCTTATTTAGGTAGCCGTACTTTTGTAGATACAGAATTACTTCAGTATCTATGCTTACACGATTCGTCGCTGCCGTTGACGCTGCCGTTCTCGTTGTCGTCGTCGTAGTAATCGTAACGAAAACGATGATGATGATGAACGTGAGAGACATCGCGATGTAACACAAGTATACGACACGTGGTAAAAAGATGCGTACCCGAACGCTCTGTCAAGAGTAATGAATCGCGTTTCGTGATTTTTTTATATATACGACATGAATCATGTTTCATACCTTAATATTTTGCAGACGAGACTCTTATCTATCTAAGAGGAAAGGGATATGACATCATCACTTTTTTTTTGTAAGATATAATATATTTAAGGAAATATGTGTTTTACAGTACAATATGATAGCATGTGAAACTCGATAAAGAGCTTGAAAAAATATTATAATTTTGCGAATAACATTAGTCAATGGATTGTACTCTATCACCCTGTCGTGAATAATAAGACAATAAGCTGTGGTGTTCAGTGGAATATTTTCCATACATTCGAATTCTATACGAATATCCACAGTGGCGCTCTTTACCGATTCGTTTTGGCGAGAACAATCGATTACTACGCGCGAATGGACCGTGTACAAGAAATTCTCCGATAGATAACATAGGATCGCGATTGTTGTAACCGTAGTACGTCTTTTGAAATTTTACATACATATCGTACAGTATAGCGTATTTTTTGTGTTCAAAATCTAAATTCATATCGTCGTAAGGATAAAAATCAGAATTTAAAAAAAGTTTTACATTAGTGAGATTACATATGTCGAATTGTGAACCATTTTTCGACGTTAAGTTTCTTTTTCCGGTTTGAAGCGCAAAAATTACGTATCGCGGTTTTTCCAATTGCGACGTTGCTTTAATAGCCCACGAATGCTTCGTTGTGCTTTGCAGCTGAGGTAATTCGTACAGGTCCCACGACCGGAAACACAAGCTGACAAGGGACGATCTCGGTTTGTACAACAAGTTATTGAAAATGCTTGATATCAGCGAAAG
>NW_017300005.1:269181-269441 GCF_001594075.2 Trachymyrmex cornetzi | reverse complement strand
CACAAAAATCTTAAACGGTACTCCCTATTTTTCATAGTGTCACGAGTGACATTGCACAAACATGAAAGGTAGAGCGTTAATATATAAGCAACTCGATACCAAGAATTAAAAAAGATTATAAATATTAATTCTGTAAATTATTTAAAGAAAGAATAAAAGCAGTATTACAAGGATTTAATTGCGCGATCGATCCATAAAATTCGACGTTACATCTTTGATCGGTAATCAGAACGCTGATACATAAGCGCTAATTTACAGAA
>NW_017300005.1:254897-268882 GCF_001594075.2 Trachymyrmex cornetzi | reverse complement strand
CCATGCATTATAACACTAAATTTCTCGGAACCCACGGCATATCCGGTCCCGCCATTTTCCTTATTTGCATCTTATGTTATCAACTTTTGCTGATATCAAGCATTTTCAATAACTTGTTGTACAAACCGAGATGGTCCCTTGTGAGATATCGTCCACTTTCCAACGTTCGCAAAAGTGATAATTTATTGACATCGTTCAACACTACATGTGGCATTCTCCATCTGGCATTGTATCTTTAATAGTGTGATTTTAGGTTCCGTCGATTCGTGCGCCACAACGCAATTATTATCGTTACGCGCACGTATCAGGATAAGTTCGTGTCGCGCGTTTATCACTATAAAGAAAGCGCTAAGCGTGCATGTTTCTCGTGTAGAACCACTATTTGGGCCGGTTTCACCAACGCCAATTATTTAATCAGCCGTGGGACTGATGACTAATCGCGTTTGCTGTTTAGTAGAATTGAGCACTTACGGTTGACAGTGAATCACCGATTATGGTTAATCGAGTTGATGTTTTTTCTTCAAGGATATTCTTATAATGATATGTATTATTCGTATAAAAGATTTGATATCAACAAAACTGGCGCCAAGTTAAATTCCATGTAATTCGTGCGGATAACAAATTATATACATAATATTAACTTTAATG
This sequence comes from Trachymyrmex cornetzi, assembly GCF_001594075.2. Taxonomy (NCBI): domain Eukaryota; kingdom Metazoa; phylum Arthropoda; class Insecta; order Hymenoptera; family Formicidae; genus Trachymyrmex; species Trachymyrmex cornetzi. The sequence continues at coordinate 268,234 of NW_017300005.1, read as the reverse complement.
ATATCATTCCTATAAAAGATTTGATATCAAGAACTGGCTCAAAGTTAAATCCTATTTCTCTTTCTCTTTATATCATGTCAAATTATTAATCTTATGATATGTATCATTTGTATAAAAGAATTGATATCAACAACTGTGGCGCCAAGTTAATTTCGACTATCAAAATGAAAAGTAAAACTCAAGTGATACTATCTTTATTATTTACTTAATCCAAATGGTACTATCTTCAATTTTTATGCAACGAAACCTAAGTATACGTATACTTATTGAAGAATCTTCCTATTCCAATCCAAATGGTTTAAATTCCTCTTAAATGAAATTATTATATCACATTTCATTCAAAGACATTTCCTCCTCCAACTAAAATAATGGTTATTTAATTTTCTTTCAAAACATTATACAAAATATTATCACAAAATTGCGTTACCTTGCTCAATTTATTTAAGTGTTATCACAAAAAATTAAAGAATTTGCCGTATAAAATGAAAACATTTAATTTAAATAGAAAAATTTTTCATGTAGAAACACTTGGCGCTGCTAGATCGAGTAAGAACAACTATAAAAACAATTTAAAATTAGAATAGTAATTAATAAATATAAGTAATAAATGTAATTATATTTTAAATGTAATAATAAAAGTAATAATAAATTTAATCTTAACTTTACACTGAATAAGAATAAATTTCATTATTTATTTCTCTTTTATAACGTATGTTTACAAATCTAAATTTATTTTTCTCAGACTTAAGGAGATTATAAGGAGAATATGTTAAGCAATATGTTAAGAATTGCTTGAAATTTGGAACATAGCTTTATCTACAAAGCATGTTTTTATGTAAATTTTTTCAGATTTTTTTTTTTTGACCAGCTCATTTTTCTGTAAATTAATAACAAAATTCTGGATTTTATAATAGACTATCTCTCTTTCTCTTATAAAAGACTCGATTCTATGTATCTGTTTTCAATAAATATTAATATTTGAAATGTTAAGAATCGAATAAATTTATGTTTAATATATAAAGTACAGCATATTAAAAATATATTTGAACATTAAAACAACTTTTACCACTCAGTTTATTAACAATAGTAAAAAATATAACCAAAGATGTGATACTTCTGCCATTGGAACTGTTTGATGGAGAAAATGTGGCAACGTTGTTTCATCATCGCGAATCAAGAATATTCTATCAGTTGAGTAATGCCGTTAAAGTCTCACTACAAATGCTTCTAAGCATTTTATTTACTAATCACAGAAAAAAAATTATACTAAATGATTTTTCAAAGAACGCTTCAAAACATTTATAGCGTCACGTTAACCTTATCTACCCGTCAGACATTGCAATCAGACATTGCAGTTTGCAATGTTACCAACTTCGATTTTTCAGTTTTACACCGTTGCCAAATCATTTCTTGAGCTAAAAATATTTATTGTTCTAAAAAATATATATTTATCTTTAAAACTTTTACACAAATAAACACTAATATTTTTTGCATTTTAATTGCATTATAATCCATATTTCTTTAAATTTTAGCTATTTACTTCTTCAAATTTTAATGTTCAAATGTTGGCTACACTCCGTATTTCTTTTGTATTAAAACATTCCCCTCTTACTGCCCGCCTCAGCCTTACAACCTCCTTAAACTTAATAGTATTCACAACGTTCATAATTTACACGACTCTATAACTCAATCGCATATATACACACACTAGATGCTTTAACTCTCATTGGGAATGCTTCTTATTTTTCTTATTTTTTTAAATGTTCATATTTTTTAATATATATGATTCTAATTTTCCTTATTAATATATTATTTTTCTAAATATTATATTCATATCTTAGTACTATGTTATTATATCGAGATCGAGATCTAGCAGCGCCAAGTGTTTTTACATGAAAAATTTTTCTATTTAAATTAAATTTTTTCATTTTATACGGTAAATTCTTTAATTTTTTGTGATAACGCTTAAATAAATTGAGCAAGATAACGCAATTTTGTGATAATATTTTGTATAATGTTTTGAAGGAAAATTAAATAACCATTATTTTAGTTGAAAGAGGGAATGTTTTTGAATGAAATGTGATATAATAATTTCATTTAAGAGGAATTTAAACCATTTGGATTGGAATAGCAAGATTCTTCAATAAGTATACGTATACTTAGGTTTTGTTGCATAAAAATTAAAGATAGTAGGTGTTGTGGGGTGATGTGGAACATGGGGTGATGTGCAACACTGCCGGTTTTAACTCGATGTACGTACACCGAATCCTGGCTGCGAGCTGTCTCGTGAATTATATATCAAAAACAAGTTACAAAAACAAGTACAAAAAACAAAAACGCGTCTGTTCAATATCGAACTGAAGATCAGAAACTGGCGGTGTTGCACATCACCCCATGTTCCACATCACCCCACAACACCCATTTGAATTAAGTAAATAATAAAGATAGTATCACTTGAGTTTTACTTTTCATTTTGATAGTCGAATTTAACTTGGCGCCACAGTTGTTGATATCAATTCTTTGAGTGGCCAGCAGTTTAACATTCCGTTTTCCGGGAGGTCGTTCGCGAGTGGGGCAAAATAGAAAATCAACATGAGCGTCATGAACGCTTTGTGGATACGCAAGGTCGATTTCTAGAATATAACCGACAACGGAGTTTGACGACACAGACATTACGTCAAAGCGCTCGATGTCGACCCATTGAAATTCTCCGTACGGTAAGGATTCGGACATCGCCCAACCGTACAAATTATTCTCGTCGAAGTACATGAGGTACGTCGAGGATTCCGAAGGATCGTACGTAGATGCGTTATACTTGTTATTAGCTTGTGCGTCTATGTGAACATTGACTCAAATCACCGCGTACACCACGTTCCACAAACATCGCCATATCGATGTCGGTGAGTAATTCGAATCGAATACCAGTGTATTTTAACATAGCGTCCCACGTATATCCCGGTAAAGTGTAATAATACGCTAGATCTAATCCGTAACTCTCAATACACGTATCACAAAAATTTTCGATAACGTCTGCTAATAAAAGCACATCTGTCTTGAGATACAAATCACTGTAATCGCCGAGAGTCTCTATGCAAAAACGTCGCCAAACGTTCGTCGCGTGTTGATAATCGTCATCGGAAGCAGTCTCGGCGGTCAACGAATTATAAAACAGTTCACGCGGTGGTAAACTAGTTTTGTTTAGCTTATCAACGCTGTCGATATACTCGTATAAACACTCCTTTCAGCGTAAGCAAATCAAAATCCTCGACGTCAAGATTGGAAAATTCCGATCGTATAATTTTCAATTTACTCTTGTCGAGATATGATACCAATTTCTCGAGACTAGTATTGAGAAATTTTAACGAATCCACAAAACGAAATTTCAAACAGTCCGTTCCCCGCTTAGAGTTTGCTGTAGCCTTGACATGTTTCGTAAACGATATATATTTTTCTTTCGTTTTATAGGTAACAAATCGACTCTACCCACAAAACTATTAGCAATATCCTTTATGATAAAATGTGCATCGTAACCTGCCAAGTTATGAAAAAATACAGGAATAACGTACGTATCGTGATACTGTAAATTACAACGTGAATGTGCAGGATTTCTATAACGTCCGGTTAAATGACAGTGATCGCGTACGCGCAAATCTCCTTCCTCAAATGGTCTTTCACAGATATGACAGTGAGTCGCGTTTCGAAATTGTTCCCACTCGACGTTCGATGTAAACTCCACCATAGCCATATTCTTATCGAATATCGTTTTCGCGCGATGCGCCAAATCGTATAATTCCTTGACAAACCTCGATGCGCAATCCTCGCCGCGATAATATTTGTATATCGACATAGTTTCGTCGTAAACACAACGTACGCAGTACCCTACGCTGAACACCTTGTGATGTTGATAGGTGATTCTTGAAATGTTTTCGGTGGCCTTCTTCGCCAGTATACGCTCCAAATCAGCATAAACGACAAAGAGAAGCTCCCTCTTATTATGACCACGAAACGATAACCATTTATCGTTTTCGTTCTGAAGAATAATAGCACATTCGTTTGTCAACGATGTGAAGCGACAATTTCTCACTCGTAGGAAAATAATGTAGACATCTGTAAAGTAACAAGTCATACGCGTTACACAGCTTTTTTTTTATCGCTATATATATACAACTAGTATACCTACCTATCGCACAAAGGCTTCTTCTTCGTATTCTTACTCAATTGCGAACCTATCAATCGTGACAGATTTTTAATCCATGTGAAACGATGACGTTTCCATCGTTACGTCTTGACTCTTGCAGATACAACAGGTGAAACGTCCGGTGCGCCTATATGTTGCGCCCCGTCCTTTTACCAAGCGAGCGCGAGCATGGAATATAGCGAACCAATATAATATGTGCCGACTACAATCGCGTTCAGCTATAGGCCAAGCCACCGAAACCGTCGCGATCGAATGCCGCGCATACTGCGCCTGCGCCAAGGTATAAATGCTAAAAATGATGCAAGAATGCACTTTAGCAAGAAAACACCGTTAACACGGGGTAGGGAACAACCAAAATAACAACCGACCTCGACACAGCCGCAAGAAAAACCGCAGATCTGCGAAAAACTAATAAAAACGCATAACGCCAACGCAATGCATTGCCGCGCAACTCTGAATGCACCCACCGGTCACAAAAGGCCTCTGAATACGAACGAAATTATTACAAATAAAATCGAAGCGCACATAACTAAGAGAAAGCCTTAAATAAACACCAAAATTCCACGCGCACAAAGAACGAAAAGATCCGGAACAACACAGAAACTTACGATGAAAAAACGCGCAAGGAATAAATGCAAGTTCTGCCACAACGGGCTGCGGTACGCGACGACTGAACGCGCCAATACGAATCTCGCGACCCCCGCAGTAAAATAAAACGCGCAATCTAACTAAAATCTAATTATTATTAGAGCAAATCAAAAATAACATAATCGGCACGTACTAGAGATTTCGCAATAACACGAGGACGTGAACATCCCCTTACCGCGAGGGTTCCTATTCTCTTCCATCCCAGTACAAGCTAAGGTAGGAATACCGCGCTTACGTTGAGCGCAAGCGACTTCCCTTGTAATCTCAAAATCCGGCCTTAACCGTGCGCCTCCCCAGGCGTCGTTAAAGCTATCCCCACCTGTGATTCCAAGCGCGGCTCATGCAGGCGCGCCGACGAGCCACATTTCCACGTGGAGCTCAAACGAGCGTCTTCACCGGCGTCGAGGCCTCCACACCCTTCCGCCCCTTTTTTAAAATCTTATTTCGCTATAAATTACTAAAAGTCTCGCTCTTCCCTTTTTCATTTTAACAATAGATGAACAAGAGAAAGCGACCAAGAGGGAAGCGCGGTGGTTGGAGGGTGCACCTCCGGGCCCTCCGGCGGTCCTTGGTTGAACAGAAGGACGGGAGCGAGGGGCCGACGCCAATCTCGTCACCGCCACCCCCTCCGACGAGAGATAAAGACGGGGCGCGATCGCCAAGTCCATCCCCCGCGCCTGATTCCAGGCAGGTCCCGGAAACCGTACCGGACCGTTCGCCCCCACACATTGCTCCCGCGCGGATACCGACCCCAGGCTTATAACCAGCCTAAAACCTAGAATAACTAACATCGATTCTTGTAATTATAACATTAAAATACTAGAAAGGTAAATTTGCGTTTCTCACTTATACTCCTTCCAGATCCTTCCACCAGAACGGAGAGAGTAGATAGAGCGAGTAATATGATGATCAAACATACAGCTGCCCTCTCGAGAGATTACAATCTCCATGATTACTAGTGCTCACAGCACGCGGGGGCGCTTATACAATCTGAAAACTCCTCTGACTCTCCAAATTATTTTTCTCTCCGAAGGACCTCGAAGAAGCCCGTACTAAATAAAAGGGCTCCTCGCGAATCTCAGAACAACAATAAGATTTCGTGCCTTTGCGTGTAAGGCACTGGCGACAGCAGCCTGCCCCAATACGCGCAAAACAGCAGCGAAAACATTACCTCTGTAGAAGCTAAGGCTTCGCCCCGCGCGCCCCGCTCCGCGTCCGCGTTCCACAAAACTTGTGCCGCGTCGAAAGACAACAATCACGATAAACACGCGACTTCGGACGTGACACAGGTTTACATGTTTCTCTTTCTTCTCTTTGATAAGACGAAGATGAACAATTACATTACTATCGTCTCTTTTTTTTCCACCTCTCTCTCGCTCGGTAAATATGTTGGTAGATATATCGTTCAAAAATTCAAATTCCGTAATTTGTTTTAATGTAACGGGAAACTCGATACCCTCAAGCTTCAACACGGTAGTATAATCCGGATACGATGATTTTCTATTTACGTTTCTTTCTGCAGGGTACAGAGCGGCGACCACCGACCAGGCGAAACACGCATTGTCCATCGAACGCACGTTGATCATCGCCTTCTTCAGCATAATTTCTCGCGGCAGCTCCACCCAACATCCCGCATGCATAGGATTATACTTGTTAACATTTACAATCAGATTTGATATACGTGACAGCGCCCATCCACGTTCCTGAAATTCCTCCAGTACTGCTAAAATATCATCCGTCACGTGTTCATCGTACCACTCTCGCAAATCGGATGTGTTAAAAAGCTCGTAATTTTTCGTAGTGATACTCTTAGCAGATCTCTTAGCATCCGCGACGAACTCACCGTTGAATATCGTATTTACTTTTAAACAATTATGTCTCTGAAAATTATCACGAATCCGATCGATAACGATATCTCTCACGTCGTCGAGAAACTGTCGAGGTTCGATGTAACTCGAATCCAACCCCACATGCATTTACGACTCCGGTAGATGTTCGTTGATGTTTACTGTTTCGACACGTCTCCCGCAAGAAATTGAGACACTCGTCGCATTTTTGCTCCCATACCCGATATACATCCACCGTATCGATGCTTGTCGCACGATTAAAAAGATCCTCCACCTCCTTATCCATCTCTCTATATTAAAAATATTCCTGCCCTCGCTTACACGTGAACCAGAGCGTTTCACCACAACTATCTGTAGGTATATCGAATTTAATTTTTTCAGAAATCCTTCTAATATCACTGATTTTGCGCACAACTTTCACAGCTGCGTTCTCATACCTTCTTGTGCGATCGTCAACAAGAACTATCGCGCTTTTCATCCATAAAATCTCTCGCGAACAGTGATTTCCAATTTCTCTTCGTAAATGATGTGTAGCTAAATTCCAACAGCTCTTCTCCTTTATACAAGATATAATCAACGTAGAACTCGGTAACAGACGCTCGTAACAATAAAGATCGTTGTCCGTACTCTCGTTCGAACTATTATCGTTGTTTGTACTTTCGTGCGAACTGTTATCGCTTGACATATTAAGCATTCCAAAACTCAATGTGAAAAGAACCTTACCCCGTACGCAGTTACATACAGGGAAGGGAAGAGTTACTTTTACAGTTACTTGTTATAACAACAATTTAATAACAATGTTGCAACTTTTAATGAAAAAAGTCATAAGTAACGAGTAAAGTTACTAAGTTACTAAGTTACAAGTTACTTTAAGAAGTAACGAGTTACAAATTACGAGTTATTTTTTTCCAGTAATGAATGACTTTTCCAACCCGCTGTAAGTACTTATTGACTGTTCTAAACTATGGTGTTACTTTATTATTATAAAAAATTCGCATTGTCATTACCAAACTGTTATTACAGTAAGGTAACTAAGTAATTAAGTAACGGCAATTACAGTAACGAGTTACTTCCCATCCCTGGTTATATATCGTTCCATCGACGGAAACATCAAAAATCACAACCCCCCCATCTTATCTAATACACATATTACAAATAAAGGATGTATATAAAAAATAGACAACCATGACGTATCTTATCATATTCAAAGGATGTTGTATCTTCACACATACATACACTCAGGATATGTGTAATGAAAAAGAAATCTATCGATTAAAATTTTTCTTTTAATTTTAATAAAATGCACGCTATAATAAGCACATACATCGAGTATATAAAAAAAGATATAAAGGTATTGCTTGTTTATATATATAAAATCAAGATATAAAGATATAGTATTACTTGCTTTAAAATCGCGTGATTAAATCCACTGATTAAATAGTTTTAACACATTCTGTAACGCGCAACATTTACTGTGTCTTCCACACCGATACGTATTGCTAGCGTCTAAAGTTTTAAGCGATTCAATCTCACCGTAATGCACATCGATCGTTTCCACTATAATGTCATCATTGTTCAAAATGTCTAGTAACCACCCCCGTTTTTCAAATCCCTTCACGTATACAATTGCCCCACTTTCTCTACCAACAGCTTCTGAAATCAAACGCTGCGCCGTACGATATGGTACCATCCCATCATTCCACCGCAATCCATGATGATGTGTCATCACCCATGAGGCGTGTGATTGATTGATCAGCTTTCGTCAGAAAACGCCATGGCATCGGGCATGTAAAAATGTAGTATGTCAATTCGCTCCCATTCTTTAGAACTGCTACCTCCTTGACAACAAATCGCTTATTCACGAGAAATCCTTAATGAAAAACAATATATTTATATTTTTTTGACCGTATATTTGAGAAACTCAATTAATACTAGAATGTAACTGCCTATTACGGTCGGAGCTGGATCTTCGTTGCTTTAAATAATTCAATCTTGAATTACTAATATATACTATATATGTACTTGCATATATACCATATTGTAGTCTTTTTCAAACTGCGCTTAATGAAAAAAACATACACAATGATTTAACAAATACTAAACATATTTGTAAAATAAACAAGAAATATACCTTACAAATCGACAAATGTTGGCACCATAACGATGAACGTTGAGACATATCACCACAAACGATTACATCAAACTAATGAGGTAATCGTGTGGTGCGTCTCTTTTATCATGTCTCACTCAGGATGTGTATCTCGCTCTCTCTCGGAACAATCGCAAGTAAAAAAGTGAAATAAGATATAAGTAGAATATATGATAAGAATATAACATATGATTATCATATGTGGAACGATTGTCCCTCTCTCATATATATTTTTTTTAAATATTTATAAGTAAAGGACTCTTAAAATTCAAAATGTAATAATTGGAAACAAGGCAAATAAGAGTCGTATGTAATCATCAATTAACTAAGAAGTGATTAACACATTCAAGTTTATAATTATCCAGTAAAGAAGTTCGTTTGAAATATAAATTGTGTAATTCTAATTATAAGTATAACATGTTTCGGTTCTACATTTGAACCATCTTCAGATACAATATAAAATAAATTATTACCTCTGGTACAACACACATACTATAAAATAGAGATCATAACTAAAATAACTAAACTATAGAAAGCTGTTAAGAACGTTTATCTTCATTCCAAAGCCTCATGCAGTTCCTCCGTGAATACATATTCAAAAGTCAAAACGACTGATTGGTCATTTGCGTTTGAAATGAATCTAAATGTTAACAGATTAAAAACAAAGAAAAAATCAGTAATCCAGCGATGATGAGAATTATCGTAGTCTTTTTTAATATTACGACATGACGCAGAACAATGATCGTTAACAAAGCGTGAAAGTAATTAGCTAATATCTTATTATACGTCTAGTAAGAATGATAGTATTAAATTGTACGTGAAAAAACAGAAGAAAAATATAAAGTTAATGACAAAAAATCCATAAAATCATGCTTCATGTAAATACAAAAATTTGTTTTTTTCAGTAACTCTTGCTCGTTATGTGTTTCTATAACGTGTTAAATTTGAAGCTCAGAATGACGTTAATAACAAAGGACAAGAAAGTTTTAAAAGTTCTCACCAAATCGTATGGAATAGCAGATTGTGACCAAGAAATATAAGCGGTTTCCACGTTCTGTCGTCAAAATTACAAGAACAATAACATTAAAAAACTAATCTCAAAGAGTCAAAATGTATGAAAAATCGGCAATATTAATAGAAACCGTCTGGATCAGAAAAATTTTTAATTGTTCTCAGTAGAGCCATGTTCACAGTACGGCCGTTTCTGTGTTTCTGACCGCTATTCGATGGAAACACTTTCCGCCAGTACCAACACGTTACAATTTGTTTATAATATTTACATATTCTTTGTGAAGGCCAACCGTGTCTGTTTGTAAATTAATGCCATTCTCCTGTTTCTTAATATAAAGGATTTCGGAAATTAAGCGCTTTGTGTAACAAGACTCTACATCAAGAACTTTGACATTATTCCAGTCGAAGTCATGTGCATATTGCAACCTATGGTCGGTAATCACTGAACGAGCAGACGTATTCCATTTAATGTGGTTACGATGTTCATATATTCTAGTTTTTAATTGTCTGCTCGTTTGTCCAACATAGGTTGCATTACAATCGTTACAGTTAATTTTGTATACAACGTCATTTTTAACTTCCTCTGGTATTCTGTCCTTATGTACACCAACAAATTTACTGATCTTGTTCGAACTAAAAAACGAAACTTTTAAGTCGTCTCTATTCAATTTCATGAATTTGTCAGTAATATTTTTGATAAACGGCACAGAAAACCAAGAAGTCATTGCTGCACTCTTGTCATTGAGGTCACTTTGGTCATGTGATACTCTAGATCTATGTTTAATGTGACGTAATCTCTCATTAATAGCATCAAAAATACACTTCAGAGGGAAGTCATTATTAATGAGAATATCAATAATTAGTTCTATGTTTTCATGGTGGAAAGACGAATCAGATAAGAATATGGCTCTATCAACTAAATTGAAGATAATACCTCTTTTTTGAGATTCTGGATGGTTCGAAAGATAATTTAAGAATCTCCCTGAGAAAGTTGGCTTCCGGTACCAATTAAACGAGAACCGGTCTACATTAACCATTATCGTCACATCAAGAAAATTAATAGAGTCATCACCCACTTCCAATGTGAACTGCAGTCTAGGATGGAATGTATTAAAACTATTATGAAAATCGTTGATCTTGTCTTTCGGAACTGCCGCAAGTAGATCGTCAACATATCGATAGTACAATAAAACTTTGTTGTTGTAACTTGATAAAGCCACTTTCTCTAATTTTTGCATGACTAAATCTGCCACGATGGGTGATAATAGCGAGCCCATGGGAGTGCCGAAATTCTGTTTATATATAGTTCCATCGAACTGAAAATATGTAGAATCCAATACCAGATTGATTGCTTCTACAAATTCAGATATTTTTTTTTAATAAACATATTTTCTTTCCTTCGTTACTGGTGGTACTTTCCTCAAATCGTCAGCTACACAATCCAAAAGCTGATTCACCATTTGCTGCTTACGATCTCTGGGGGAAAATGTCAAAAATTGTGTTCTCAATTTTGCATATTTCCACCACTGATTTTTTTCCTTATTTTTAATATCGTGAATATCATACACATCTAGACGAATTAACTGATGTCCAGTTTGTCCTTCCGGAGTTCCTACGGTGTACAGACGACCGTTTTCCAGTTTTGTAATATATTGGGATATTCCATCGGTTTGCTTTCGAGGTTGAAGCAAAGAGCGCGTTCATACCTCCAGATTTCACTTCTGCTGATTATGTAAAAATCTCACAATCGATATTCGATGCATCGCTAAGTGTCTCGATATTCGGTGCATCGCTAAGTGTCGCCATGTGACATCTAATATACTCCTTCAGATCGTGCAAACATTCGAAGAATGTATTTTTCGTCATGAAATCTTTCATAAACAAATGTTGCAACACTTTGCTCTCGGGGGTAGAGAAGAAACGATTCAACTCTTCCATAGAATACATAGAATTCAACAAACCTCTCGTCTTTAACGATTCCAAAAATGACATTAATGCGTCTTTCATTGTCTTTGCCTCTCTCATACGTATCGTATTCGGATCTATTTTTCGCTGCTTCATCATATACGTTTGTATGCATCCAATCATCATTCGCAAATTTTTGACAAATGTATTCGTAATCCACATCTGATATATTAAATCGATTATAGAACCCATACCCGTTTCATCGAACACGTCTTCCTCCTCATCTAATAGTTGTTTTAACGAATTCTCAGTGGACTTCGTCGATAATTCTTTACTTTGCAACTCCATCGTAGTACACACAAATACGTTCAAAAAATCACAAAAAAGTATGTATGATGAAAAAAAGCCTCGCCCATACGCATTTATATACCATTGTCCCCATCGAACGTGTTAACGGATGTGGTTTCTATCGAGGACATAAAACTGCATAAAAATAGATATCCTTATAAGAGGCAAAACTGCGCACGAGAAATTGAGGTACTGTTAGGAAAGATAACGAAGGGACAATAGATTCTTATTATATCCTTAAGGATGTTGTAAGATATTTCTAGATATAAATATTAAGCAATCATAATGTGTACGTGACACATGTATATTTTGGAGGTCGCTACGTCCTCACAAGCGTTTCGTTCGAACCGTGGATCGGAAAACGATCACGGCCGAAGAACGTAGCACGAAGGTTGCACGTGTGCGCCGAAAATTCACGAACATAGGATCAGCCAAAGCGATCGCCGATTAGCACAGTCAGTCGCGTTCGAAACATAGAGTTAATAACAGAGACCGTTCGTCTAATCGTCCGCTTACATATATTCGGTCGGTTTCGGAGTACCATACGGTACCATTCGGGCGTTAAGCCAGTTCGGAAGAGGTATATTCGCCTCTGCAAGTCGTCACGGGTTTTCTCGTGAAAAACATAGTCTCTGTTACGCGGCTCGTTAGTATTAATTTATATATACACACAGTATATTCGGTTGCAGTGTCTGTAACGAATCATTAGAGAAAGAGAGGCAGAATAAAGACATTCACTTAAATATATTTAAATATAATCAGTGTTTCTTCTCTTAACAACGAGCATCTCCAAGTCCGCCATCTTCCTGACATAATACATAAAACGGGTAAAACGGTTATCGATCCCCTTACCCACCAAAAACATTACAATGTGGTATCTACCAGATACCCTTATGACCATTGTAATAACATCGTGTGAGAAAAATGCATCCGATAAGGATGTGGTATTCCAACAGAAAAAAAAGTGTAAAAGGAAATCATTCTTATTTTAAATATATCTTTTTATTAAACTAACACTCTAACAAAACACGATAGTAAAAGTGTGTGTGGTACAATCGAATGCATCGATGACGTCACCCGCGAAAAGTGTCGTGACATGTCGCGGCGTGTCCTTGAAAAAATCTTTGGTCACGCTCGATCCAATTCATCGACGCGAGCGTTGGTGCGAGCAACATCGAGCATACGGCAAAGAGGGTTCTGGATACGCGAGGAGGTCGAGGGGGGGGGGGGG
>NW_017300005.1:253523-254850 GCF_001594075.2 Trachymyrmex cornetzi | reverse complement strand
CGCAGGACCTTCGTCACGTCGCTCCTCGCGTCGTGACGTCACGAGCTCACACACACATGCACCCGTGGGGACGGGGGCCGGAGAGGAAAACTGCGAGAGGTGGTGGGAGGTAAAAGCAGCTCGCTCGTTGGCTGCCCCCCCGCACCACAGTACCCCTCTCGTCCAGTTTTCCCCCCGGCCTCTCACCCCGCGGGGTATCCCATGAGCGAGGAATATACCTTGATTTGCTATTACATTTCCCTAGAGTAAGTTAAGTCTCACTTCCATGAGTATTGGTGATTGGATGAAAATAACTAGTGCCGCGACTGGCGGAATCAGATGGTATCACGTATAAGATTTGTCACTGGCTGAAGAAAGTCGTTGAGTCTAATTTGTGTGCAGAATAAACGCGGGGAATACATTATATGCAAACACTGAGTATTGGTTGTTTCACTCTGTTTAGATAATACAAACATTGTAGACGATAGAACATGAGTGTGTGAGGAGATTATGATGATCGATTACTGCATATAAAATTGTGGGGGTGATCCCGATTGACCACGTCTCGATTGGACACCAATCACAGCGACCGGTGCTTAGGAGCTTTGTAGTCTCAAGCGCTGTGAGTGGCTCGTGTCCAATTGAGCCATGTCCAACTGGGTGCCACCCAAAATTGTGTAGTACGGTATGGACGGATGCGTGAGGCAGGGTGCACGGAGACCGGAAAGGCGGTAATCTGCGAACATATATAAAGATAGGACATAGCGCAGCGTGTTGATACCAATTAATAGTGAATGAATGTTAATTCATAAATTACTTGAAACTAGACATGTAGCCTAAATTACAGGATCAATAAGAGCGGCAAACATACAAAACGTGAATACTGGATTTCGAATGTGTTAGTCTGTAACGGGTGGCACCTAGTTGGACACGGCTCAATTGGACACGAGCCACTCACAGCGCTTGAGACTACAAAGCTCCTAAGCACCGGTCGCTGTGATTGGTGGTGGCCAATCGAGACGTGGTCAATCGGAATCACCCCGTCTGTAAGGCGTTGTCTACAATACACTGAGTAAGAAGTAAGAGTAAAAAATTGACTAATCACAGTCGAATGTGAGAAGAATAATCGACTGTGATTGGTCAATTTCTTACTCTTACTTCTTACTCCGTGTATTGTAGACGACGCCTAATGGTCAACGCAAATAGTGTGAACCATGTACCATCAGAGTGCAAATGCGAAACTAATAGCGTTTTCGATTGGGCAAAAGTTAGTGCGCACCAGTGCGCACTCAGTTCACACCAACACTGAACGAGTTCCATGGGTTGCACTGAATAGTGCAAGTTCAAA
>NW_017300005.1:240980-253422 GCF_001594075.2 Trachymyrmex cornetzi | reverse complement strand
CAGTAAAAGATATTAAGAGTAGGGACAAGACCCCGTTTTCAATTCAACTGCGCAGATTTGCTTGTCCCTATGTATATCCTTAACTGTGATAAAACGTGCACTGAACTGGCACCGTCAAAATATCTCGTGCCATTTAGTGCGCACTGAGTGCGCACTGCGCGAGTGTCGTGCGATCAAATGAACACGTGACACTAGCCAAGTGCGCATTGGCACTGCCAATCGAACACGCTCTTGACACTGAGTGCAGCCAGTGCACTCCAATCGAAAACGCTATAAGATAGTGGTATTGTATATTGACAAGTGTTAAGATCTACAAAGATACGAATGATGGTAAATTTCAAATTTATTTATAAATGGATAGTACTGACCTAGAGTTGTGTACCAATTCCAAATGAGTATTAAATGTGCGCTGACTGAGGCAGCAATAGTAATAAATAACTTGATGAAAATTCCGAATCCTAAACTAGGAAGGTATTACGAACTGTTCTCACTATATGAGAGCGTAAAGAGCTTATAGGAATAAAATAGATTAGTTATAATTGGGTATAACCCTCAATAAGGATAAACATTATAGTACAGTCCGGAGGGGGCGCTGTGAAAACTGTTGGGGACTTCGAAGGCGCACGTAGGCTGCCCGAACGTGTAAAAACAGTGAAACAGATAAAACGTGGAGGTAACTACATCATGGTGGACTGTTACATCGGTTGTCATACACTGGTGTGCATAGCATAATATTGGTGGGGAGTTGCGCGGCCCACCGGAGGCCCTTATTCGAAGTACGAAGAACGCTGTTGGGGAGGGAGGTGTCTCTGTGGTGTGCCCTGTTGCTGTCCTCCTGTCCTTTTGTCCTGTTTTCCTCTTCTTGTTTGCACTGGGGGCACTGTTTGCATTGGACGCAAGAGGAAAGGATACCCATAAACGATGGGTAAAAATAAAAAGAAAGACAGAGGGAATAATTCTCCCAACACTAGTAGAAGCGGAAAGGAAGAAGAGTCGCCGAGTGCGACTATGGAGATTCAAACCCACTTGAAGTTAACCACTTCACCGTTTAGGAGAAGCAGCGGACCCACAAGAACACCGGTGGAAGAAACCCCAACAGGGCCTGCCTTACCGCAGACCATGTGGAATCAACAGACGGAAGGGGACGAGGAGGTGACACTGGATACTATCCCCGTGCTGGAAACGATGAGAACATTCAAAAAGATTAGCCCAGAATTAAGAGAGGCTTTTGTCCGTCTGGAAAAGGCGGCGATGAACATAGATCCCGCTCTGATAAGACGTATCAATGAAAAGATTGGTGAAATAGCCCATATGGCCACAGAAATTTCGGAAACTCCGATTAAGAATAGAACAAACATTATTAAACTTTTGGACAAGAATAATCCGAACACGGATAATAATCCGACGCAAGAAAGATCGGTTGATAGGGAGATGGAAGTGGAGCGATGTCCAGAGGAACAGGACTTGAAGGATTGGTCGGAAACCACGGATTCAAGAAGGGGTGTGAAACCGCCAACCCCTTTTAAAATGACAGCAGTTAAGAGAAATGGGAATGTTGCAAGAGGAGCGATACCTAGGACAAAGACCCTGGCTGAGGACGCCAGTAGCGGCCGAAGTATGAAGAGGAAGGAGGAAGGCAACGATCGTTATATCGAGTGACTTTGATAAAGAGTTTAGTATGCTGTCCCATAACCAAAAAAAGCTGGTCTTCGCAAACGTAGAAAGCATAGAGAAAAGAAATACCCCGAACATCGGAACCGAGATTCTGCCCTGGTTGAGCGAGGTGGATCAAGCAAGAGCGGCATCGAAAAACCTGCAAGGCAGTATGAAAGGTAAAATGAAAACAAGACTGCATATGAGTAAACTAGCAATGAAAATACTAGTCGACAGAGCAGCGGGAGATGAGACCTCACATTGGCGGGATGTAGCGTTGGAACAAGAAAAGGAGATAGAGAGTCTGAAAGGCGAGCTGGAGGAACTAAAGGCTCAAATTAAAGAAATCGATGCTAATAAAAACTCGCAGAACAATATGACGACTAAAAGAGTGAAACAGGACGTAGCAGATAAGATTAGGCTGCCCACAATCAGGGATGTATCCATCGTGGAAAAAAGATACAGAGTGGTTAGAGATAAAGAACTGCCTAGTATTGGAAGACAGGGTAGCGCACGGGAGGTGCGAGACCCACCGGGAGGTGCGATTGACAGAAGCGGAACCACTGGCAGGGAAACATACTCACACGTGGTGAGGAATACAAAAGCAAATAGGAATAAATATGAATATCACAGAAAGCTTAACAACACAGAGTCACATGAGATGTATGACGAGGAGGCCATAGGACAGAACAATAGGGAGAGCACTGGTGCGGCGGAGTATAGCGAGGGTCGCAGTTATAGAAGAAGAGAATATGGACCCTTTCCAGTGAGAGGGCCTGCGCCGAGGAGCTCAGGGGCTCTCCGACCAAGAGGTGCTAGGCCCCCCAAGGCAGCGGCAGTAACGATGCTATGTAGAGAGGGCATCACGTACGCGGAGGCCATGGCGATAGCAAAGGATAATATATCGTTGGAGGACCTTCAGCTCGAGAATATGCGAATACGCAGAGTGGCCACAGGAGGGCTGTTATTTGAGATATATGGGGAAGAACAAGTGAGTAAGGCCGACGCACTTGCGGATAGACTATGGGAGGTATTTATAAATGAGGACAAGAATGTAATGGTTAACAGACCAGTCGACCAAAAGGTCGGAAGTGATTATTAGTGGTTTGGATGACTCCGTGACACACACGGACATTGTTAGATTGATGGCATCCGTAAGTAGTAGCAGAGATAACATTAAGATTGGTGCAATCAGAATCACGAGGAATGGTCTAGAAGTGGTGTGGGCTGGCTGTCCCACCACAGTGGCCGCAAGATTGACAGTGGATAACAAAGTTAGAATCGGATGGACTTGGGCCAGAGTGGAGACATTCAGAAAACGACCACTGCAGTGCTTTAAATGCTTGGCAATCGGTCATGTTAGGCAGAGATGCCCCTCCGAGGTTGACAGGAGTGGTGCATGCTATAACTGCGGAAAGACAGACTACCGGGTCAACGAATGCAGGAACAGGACGCGCTGTCCGGTTTGTTGCGAAAGAGGCCTACCATATTCGCATAAAGTAGGAAGCGAACAGTGTAAACCGGTACAGCCGGTAAGGTTACCAGTCAGTGCGGTGCCAGGGATAATCCGTATGCTACATTGGGCGAATCCCGCAATAATTAGGTGAACCAATGGCGACATATAAAATTTGGCAGGCAAGCTTGAACCACACAAGGGAGGCTCAGGATATATTAATACATGAGATGAATGAAGAAAACGTGGGGATAGCTACTCTTTCGGTGCGCAACTATATGAGGTGCGGAGTCGAGACGAGGGGTGGTTCGGCTCCGCGGAGGGTGGCATCCAGTTGGACACGGCTCAATTGGACACGAGCCACTAACAGCGCTTGAGACTACAAAGCTCTTAAGCACCGGTCGCTGTGATTGGTGGTGTCCAATCGAATCGTGGTCAATCGGAATCACCCCCTCCGCGGACATTCCTTCCGGAGCTGCAATATATTGCTCCAGAGGAGATTTTGGCTGCAGCCTCATTAACAAAGGTTACGGATATGTAATTGCAAAATATAGAGGTATTAACATCTGTAGTGTATATTTTAGACCTAGCCTAAAAGGGGAAGAGTACTCGCGAGTATTATCATCATTAGAAACAGCACTGAGGCCCCTTAGGGGTGGCAAAGTTCTAATATTGGGAGACTTTAATGCACGATCTCCCATATGGGACGGGGTAATCCCGAGATCACAGCTCGATTGGACACCACCAATCGCAGCGACCGGTGCTTAAGAGCTTTGTAGTCTCAAGCGCTGTGAGTGGCTCGTGTCCAATTGAGCCGTGTCCAACTGGGTGCCACCCATGTGGGACCGGGGTCTTTCCAATATAAGAGGAGACCTCTTGATTGATTTCGCGGCATCGGCGGAGGTGATTGTTCTACTCAACAATGATCACACCGCCACGTATGTCGGCGTTGGCGGAAAATCGGTAGTGGATTCATAGGCGTCAACCGCCATGCTGCCGCAAGTCAGAGACTAGGCAGTCCTAGTGGACACCATAACATTCTCTGACTATAGAAGAATTGAGATGTCGATTGGGTCTCGCAGGCCAAGAGGGGCTGTCGATAACAGGAAGAGGAGATTTTTTCCAGGTTGGAGGATTGCCAGTGTAGATATGGATGTATTATTCAAGTCGAGATTTATATTTGGTACTTGGACCTTAACGGAAACAAGGAATGCGGACCCAGAAGGCATGGCCGGATGGTTGGAAAGGATCTATACAGCAGCCTCAGACATGGCAATGCCAAGGAGAGGAAAGATCCATTAACGCCCCATGTACTGGTGGTCGATAGAGCTAGCAGAACTAAGGAAAGAATGTATAAAAAAGAGAAGAATCTTCACACGTGCCAAAAAAAAGACGAAATAAGACACATATTAGTAGGGCGAAGCAACAACGGGTGGCATCCAAGTTGGACACGGCTCAATTGGATACGAGCCGCTCACAGCGCTTGAGACTACAAAGTTCCTAGGCATCGGTCGCTGTGATTGGTGGTGCCCAAGTCCAATCGAGCTGTGATCAATCGGGATCACCCCAGCAAGAATTAGAGCATGCAGTAAATATAAACGGCAAATCGCAATCGCCAAACAAAAGGCATGGAAGGAACTTAGAGATCATAAAGTTAGATATATGGCGACTTCCATACAAAATAGTGATGGAAAAGCTGAGGCCAGCGGCAGTGCCTCTTATCGAAGCGCTTGATGGAGGTTTTGTCTCCAAAATAATAGAAGAATCTTCCCGCCCGGCAGGGACAGGGATAGAGACCATGGCAAGAAGAATGGAACGTCACCATACCAGAGTTGGAGATAATTGCAAAAAGAATGGGTAGTCAAAAAAAGGCCCCTGAACCCGACGGTATATGGAGAAGTCTGATCAAGGGATCCCTAGATATCATGCGGATGATATGGCGAGATTGTTTCCAGGCCTGTCTGGAATCAGGGATATTCCCGAGCGTTTGGAAGACGGCGAAACTAACGCTATTAAGGAAGCCGGGTAAACCGGAGGAGTTGGTCTCGGCATATCGATCAATCTGTCTCCTGAACGAGGGAGGCAAATTCTTGGAAAGAATTCTGGCAAGTAGGATCTATAAGTTCCTAGAAGGGAGCAACGGCCTGTCTCCGAACCAATTCGGATTCAGGACCAGGAGGTCAACAGTGGATGCAATCTTGAGACTTCGCGAAATCTCAGATGAGGGCACCGGCTCGGGTGGAGTAGTTGCGGCTGTTAGCCTAGATATCCGTAATGCGTTTAACACGATCCCGTGGGAAATCATTATGAGAGCATTAGTGAATAATAAAGTGCCGGATTATTTGATAAACATGGTGTCAAGCTATCTGTATGATAGAAAAATAACCTATGTGGACAGCAATCAAAATCTGGTCAGTCGTGAAACTAACAGAGGGGTTCCTCAAGGCTCAGTTCTGGGACCCCTATTGTGGAATGTCGCGTTCGATGACATATTGAAGACTGAACTCCCGGATCGTTGCTATGCAATAGCGTACGCGGATGACACACTGGTAGTGACTGCCAGAGAATGCGTGAACGAGGCAGTGGCTTGTGTGGAACTAGCAGTGGCTATGATTGCTAGGGAAATTAATCGTATCGGTATTGAACTAGCTGCGAACAAAACCGAGGCGATGGTCTTCGTTCCTAGAAGAGTGCCCCGTCCATTACCTGTCATGACGGTACAGGGAGAACTAATTAAAGTCAAGGACTCCATGAAATACGTAGGGCTACACCTGGATAGTAAGTGGTCGTTTATAGCACACTTCGACAAACTAGCTAACAGATTGGACGCGGTTACCCATGCACTAAGTAGATTAATGCCGAGTCTTCGTGGTGCCAGGGAGGACAAGAGAAAGCTATATGCGGGGGTTCTATACTCAATGATATTATACGGGGCCCCTGTCTGGGCGGACGACGCGGCACATAGCAGGAGAATCCTGATGATTTTACATAGGGTCCAAGGCAAAATTGCTAGTAGCTACGGGTCATAAGTGCGTATAGAACTATGGCTTTCGAGGCAGCGGTCATGCTGGCAGGAATCGTCCCTGTAGAGTTAATGGCGAAAAAATACAAGAACTTATACCTTCGGAAAAAGGAGCTGAGAGAGCGCGGAGTGGAGATCACAGGCAAAATCAGTACAATCCTCAGGCTACAAGCAAGCGAGAACGCAATGGCAACTTGGAAGATGCGAGCGATGAGAGCAGGAGGCTTCGGTAAGATGACCAGAGAGGCCGTGGCGCCATGCCTGGAGGCACACGTAGACACGGCTACGTCAATTTTCATATGACGCAGATGCTGACAAGATATGGTTGCTACAGTGACTTCCTATATAGGATTAAAAAAACTTTAACAGCGAGGTGTGCTCATTGCTCGGATGGATGGGATAGTGCAAGACACACGTTGATGTTCTGCCCGGCGTGGGAAGCAGAAAGAGAGGTGCTCCGCGGGGTTATAGGCCAAGATTTAGAGCCGCCGATAATAGTGCGTAAGATATTGGAGAATGGCGATAACTGGACAGCGTTTTCGAGATTTAGCGTAAGCCTAATGACTGCGAAAGAAGAGGCGGAGAGGGCCCGGCAGGCGGCGGAACGGGCCCCACCTCTCCCTCTTAAGGATATGGATGCGAATTAGCCCGCAACCGTGTCCCAAACTGACAGTAAGAAAGATCCGGATACAGCGAGTAGATCCGTGCGACACTGGGAGTACCGAGTCGTTCCGTTGCGACTCGAGAAGACACTGCGAGCCTATGTTGGTCAGCAATAAGGAGAGATATCGCGCAAGAGTAGAGGGCAAATAGCCCACCAGAGCCGCCAGATGCCTGAAGTTGATGCTACGGCAGTTTCGGGCACCTGGCATATGGCTCACAGCGGTAGCTCAGGACAGGGGGAGTTTTTAGTTGGTAGGCGGACCCGGCGTAACATTGGGCAAATAATGACATTGGATCTCGGCGAGTAGCCACATGGAGGTGTGAAAACAGGGCCTGTCCTTATGGAATTGGTCCCTGTCAGTAACCCTTGGGAGAAAGTCGGACCTAGTCTGAGCCCTGTTCGCCAGAGAAGGTTTGAATCCAACACACCCATCGTGCGCGAAATGAGTGCCTTCCCCCAGCGGGTTCAAACTCCATGGGAGGATCACTACGCTGAAAGGTAGAAGATTTTCTCCTTCTACGCAAAAAAAAAACTACGAATCGGGAGGATCGCAACATTGTCAATGAAGCTCTTCGCGTCCTAACAAGGGTTGAGCGACAAATCGGGAATGAAGCTTTACCAGGCAGATAAATTAGTACTCAAACGATAAGAAGACGCCTTCATGAAAGAGGTTTAAGATCACGAATTCGTGCTAGAGTGCCCATGTTGATAACAGTGCATCGATGAACTCGTCTACGTTACGCCCGTAATCATCGAAACTGGACGGCCAGATAGTGGAGAAATGTATTATTTACAGACGAATCTCGATTTTGTCTGTTTGGAAATGATGCTAGTATCCGAATTTGGCGAATTAGACGAGAGCGTTTTGAAGCGAATTATGTTGATCCAACTCGAGCGTTCGGTGGAAGATCCGTTATGATATGGGATGGAATATCAATGAACCATCGAACAGATCTAGTGATTCTCCAACCCCAAGGATTCACAGCGGTACGTTACATAAACGAAGTTTTGCGTCCTTACGTGATTCCAATGCGTCGACGAATAGGCCGTGATTTCATCTTGATACAGGATAATGCACTTCCCCATGTTGCGAGGGTAACTCGTGAGTACTTGACAGTAAACAATATACAGTTACTGCCTCATCCATCTAACAGCCCAGACCTCAATCCTATTGAGCATGTATGGGACATGGGGGTGATCCCGATTGACCACGGCTCGATTGGACACCACCAATCACAGCGATCGGTGCTTAGGAGCTTTGTAGTCTCAAGCGCTGTGAGTGGCTCGTGTCCAATTGAGTCGTGTCCAACTGGGTACCACCCTGGGATATAATGGGTAGGAGATTACGTAACTTGGAGAGGACTCCTGCTAATCTGCAAGAGCTTGAGAGAGCTCTACATGAAATCTGGCACGAGATACCTCAAGATTCAATCAGAGCATGCATTAATATGCAAGAACATTTAGGAGAGGTTATCCGACGCCGAGATGGCAATACACGGTATTGAATGCCTCTAACACTTGACCATTCTGGCATTAGGCAAATAGGGTTTGGAGTCAGAAAATAGTGTGGAAGTGACGAGCCACGGAGTCCCTAATTTGACAAATGGTTTACATAATCGGCTCTTTTCAGGGCCAAAATGATGCGTAAAGTCCGACCAGCAACCTCCTCGAGGTACGTATCGGGTAATGCTAATGCTGGCGGTATTAGTTAAAAACGCCTGAATAACTTCAAAATGGCATTACTCGGTCAAAAAAAATCCTAGAGACTCGAATTTTTTTTCAAATTGTTGAAAAGTGCACTTTACAATGGTCTACGTGGTATTTTCGAAAAAAAATCGGGGCGATCCAGGTAGCGCGTCAAACAATTAAATTTTTTAAGAAAAAAAATGCTTGGGCTTTATCAAAACATGGAGATCGACTTGCACCTAATTTCGCATTAAGTTTTTCTTAAAGTACAGATAATTACCTTCAAAATGAAAAAAAATCGTCTCGATACGATGAAAATTGACCGAGTTATGCGCATTTGAAAAATAGCAAAATTTCGATGAAAAATTTTGTTGCGATAATTTTGCTGTGTAGTGTATATATATATGTATATGTATGTAATAAGAAGCTCTTTTTATAAGCTAAAGAAATATTAAAATTTTATTTCACCGAAATTATAATAAAACAATATTATTAACTATATTAAAATATAAATCAAATTATAAATAAAATACATATATATTTATATACATATTGAAATATGTATGTACAGTGCGGAATATTAATTTGCTGGTCATAGTAGTGACTTGACTTATCGACGCTGAGTCGGTAACGCTTAAAGCGCGCGCGTGCGCTTGAAATAAAAAGAGTCACTGATAAACTGTGTGGAAATTTATTGCATTTTTTTCTTGTTGCGTATAAAATTATATATTCCTGCAGAAATGCATGAACTATATCTCCGTTTATGTTTACACTGTTCTTTATATCTATATAAATTTATGATTTGTTATATATTATAAATTATATATTGCGCAAATAAGTACATATATAACATAACGGAGATAAACATATATAAAGAGATGTAAAAGATAAAGGAACGGATTATTTATTAAAATAAAAAATTATGATCTTTTTAAGAAATTCTTTTCGTTGATAATAAATTATCTCGCAATACATTATTAGCATAATATTATTATCAAGAAAAACAACAACTCCAAAAAAGATCATAATTTTTAATTTAATAAATGATCTATTTCTTTCCCAGACAGTACACAATATTTATAAATAAAATATTTACAAAATATTTGTAAGATTAATTTTTAATATTTTTTGTAAATAGGGACTTGGTTAGGTGGCGTGGATGCGTGTGTACGCGGTGTGGAAAGAGTGCAAAATTAATAGTATGGATAGGCAATTCTTGCGGTTTATTTAGATTAGAGAGTGTGATTTCACGAGAAAAGATAATAAAGAAGACGAGAGAGTGGAGGCGGAGACAGGCGTTAGAATGCATAGAAGAAACAGGAGGCTGGAGATAGAACGCGAGGAAAGAGATTATGGCGGAAAAGGAGACGGGCGGTTTGGTAAGCGGGGGGGCCAGGTAGAGGAGCTAGGACCAAGCAGGAAACGGGACAAAAAAAGTTAACAGAAGGAAAAAAGGTAACATTCGCAAATATTAGGGGAAAAGGAGAGGAGGATAGGTCAAAAGAGGAACTACGAGAAATCGCGGAGAGGTTAGTTGAGGATATGAGAAAGGAAATGCGAGGTTGGTTAAAAAGAGAAATTAGAGAGATAAAAAGGGAAGTATATAATGGAATGGAAAGAGAAGTTAAAAGGCTTAAGGAGGAATGGGCGGAAAAAATAGAAGAGGCAGATATAAGAGTAAAGGGAGTGACAGAAAAATACAGAGAGATGGAGATCAAACTAGAACAATTAGAGAGAGAGAGGTTAGAGAAAATACAGGGAGCAGTAGGAGGGAAGAGAGCGACCAGGAAGAGGCTAGGAGTATGGGAAAGGGTGGAGGAAGTACAGCACGTATACAGGGACAGGATCAGTTATTAGTGAAGGAGGGCTTAGTTATAGAGAGGTCAATACATTAAAAAGATGGGTAACAAATAGTGAAAGGAAGAAAAGGAAACTGAATTTTGTTATTAAAGGGATAAATAGAGAGGAAGTACCTAGTGACAAGGAAAAAGGAGAAGACGAGAGATGGATAAAAGAGTGGATAAAGGAGAAGTTAGAGGTGGACTGTAATATAGTAGCGGTTAGAGAAAGTGGGGCAACGTACCATATATGTAGTTAAGAGAGAGGGTTGAGGAAAAAAGGAAATTATGAAAAACGAGCACAAGTTAAAAGGGGGGAGAATATTCATAGAAAATGATTTAAGCTGGAAGGATAGGAAAATTCAGGAGAAAATGAACAGATGGGCAAAGAAACAAAGGGGTAAATAAAAGGAGATAAAAGTAGGTTTAGGTAGAGTGAGGGTAGAAGGGGTGTGAAAAGAATAGAAATAGGAAAAGAAGAGGAGGAGAGAAGAAAGTTATGGTAAAAATGTCAAACTTTCTAGTGGAAACGTCCGATGGCACCTGACAACACTCAGTGTTGCTAAGGCTCAAAATATAAGTAGTACCCTCGTAATACAAAAGAGGAAAATCTGCCGAGTAAAATAAATGACGTGGGTTTTAACGCACGTTCGCAGGTGCGCTTGCACGCGCGTTCGCGTGCGCACTCGCCTGCGCGCTCGCCCTTCGAGCCGGTAGGAAGCGCGGATCCGCCGTCGACAAGTGACGGACAAAATGTCACGTCACAGTATATTCCTCTTCCCAGTTACCTGCCGTGCTTCCGTTTACAATAAGCCTTTATCTCTTACCCCTTTATTCCTTTACCCATCTGTTCATTTTCTCCTGAATTTTCCTATCCTCCCAGCTTAAATCATTTTCTATGAATATTCTCCCCCTTTTAACTTGTGCTCGTTTTTCATAATTTCCTTTTTTCCTCAACCCTCTCTCTTAACTACATATATGGTACGTTGCCCCACTTTCTCTAACCGCTACTGTATTACAGTCCACCTCTAACTTCTCCTTTATCCACTCTTTCATCCATATCTCTCGTCTTCTCCTTTTTCCTTGTCACTAGGTACTTCCTCTCTATTTATCCCTTTAATAACAAAATTCAGTTTCCTTTCCTTCCTTTCACTATTTGTTACCCATCTTTTTAATGTATTGACCTCTCTATAGCTAAGCCCTCCTTCACTAATAACTGATCCTGTCCCTGTATACGTGCTGTACTTCCTCCACCCTTTCCCATACTCCTAGCCTCTTCCTGGTCGCTCTCTTCCCTCCTACTGCTCCCTGTATTTTCTCTAACCTCTCTCTCTCTAATTGTTCTAGTTTGATCTCCATCTCTCTGTATTTTTCTGTCACTCCCTTTACTCTTATATCTGCCTCTTCTATTTTTTCCGCCCATTCCTCCTTAAGCCTTTTGACTTCTCTTTCCATGCCATTATATACTTCCCTTTTTAGCTCTCTAATTTCTGTTTCTAACCAACCTCGCATTTCCTTTCTCATATCTTCAATTAACCTGGAGGAAAAGTTGGAAAGATGCATAAGGGAAGGAGGAGAAGAAAATTTAATAATAGGAAGGGATTTTAATATAAGAATAGGGAAAATGGGAGGAACGGTGATAGAGGGGAAAGAGGGGGAAAGATGTAATAAGGATAAAACTATAGGAAATATAGAGGTAGGAGTTTTGTGGAATGGGTAAGAGATAAAGGCTTATTGTAAACGGAAGTACGGCAGGTAACTAGGAAGAGGAATATACTGTGACGTGACATTTTGTCCGTCACTTGTCGACGGCGGACCCGCGCTTCCTACCGGCTCGAAGGGCGAGCGCGCAGGCGAGTGCGCACGCGAGCGCGTGTGCAAGCGCATCTGCGAACGTGCGTTAAAACCCACGTCAATTATTTTACTCGGCAGATTTTCCTCTTTTGTATTACGAGGGCACTACTTATATTTTGAGCCTTAGCAACACTGAGTGTTGTCAGGTACCATCGGACGTTTCCACTAGAAAGTTGACATTTTTGACCATAACTTTCTTCAGAACGTTTTGTTATTTGAGCGCGATTTGTATTGTTTACAGTCACTTGAAAATTGTGTCTCAGCGAAAAAAT
>NW_017300005.1:239493-240345 GCF_001594075.2 Trachymyrmex cornetzi | reverse complement strand
GCCAGCTGTCACACATCTCGTCTAACAACCGACTATTTGAGCACTCAAAAAATCGAATTAATGGGTCATCCGCCGTACAGTCATAATTTGGCACCAAATGACTTCTTTTTGTTCCCGAACGTCAAGAATAAATTGCGTGGACAACGATTTTCGTCGGCAGAAGAAGCCGTTGATGCGTTCAAAGACCATATTTTGGAGGTGTCTCAAGCGGAATGGAAAAAATCCTTTGACAAGTGGTTCGAACGCATGCAAAAGTGTATAGATCATAAAGGAGAATATTTTGAAAAACAATAAATGACAAATTATTGTTTTTTTAATTATTTTTATTATTAGGCTCAAAATATAAATAGTGACCCTCGTAGCATTTCTTTTGCGTAATGATAAGGCGTATCAGAAAGCGTAGACGCGTCACGGATCACGCTCGGCAGCTGCTGTGAAATTTCATTGTATCATCGTGTTGTCTCGCCCGCCACCCTTGGAAGGAAGACCGAAGAAGGACAGGATTAAAAGGAAGGCCGAAGAAGCTAAGAGAGAAGGACGCACATCCGGGAGCCCGGATAAGCAGGTTGTATTATTTTATATCATTGCTTGTAACCGCTGTCGCATGCGAAAGGAATCATACTTACACCATGCACCCCTTGCAGAGCACCGGAGGAGGCCAGAATTCCCGGCCACCCTTGAGGGGCCGGATGGACGTCCGTCGGGAGCATAGGGCCTCGACGGGGAGCGAGAAGGAAATCCATCCCGATCTCCTCCGCCTGGCCAGGAAGTGCGGGGGCCGTGAGCAGAGACACCACCCTTGACAGGGACATTCATTGCGAGCTCGTATGAGCCAGGATTCAAGGCCGCGCG
>NW_017300005.1:232145-239008 GCF_001594075.2 Trachymyrmex cornetzi | reverse complement strand
GCCGAGTCGCGCTCGTTCCTCTTGCCACAGGGGAGTCACTTCCGATTTCCGAGTAGAGTCGCGTAGAAACGCGTAGAGTAGTCGCGTTGTCGAGTCTCGTCGTGTCGCGTAACGACGCATATTGTAGTTGCGTTATCGTTTAGTATCGCGTCGCGTAGGCACGCTTGCTATAATTGTGTCGCCGGGCATTGTGATAACTTCCGGTTGTGGTGTTACCGATTAGAGTCCGTTTCCGGGATTCACATTGTCGAGTAGAGTCGTGTCGCATAGAGGCGTTCGCTATAATCGCGTCGCACCATCGCCGTGGCGTCGGCCGCGGGCCGACGTTACACGTCCGAAAGGCTGGTAGTACAGCGGGTACGAGTTCTTGCCGGTTGTCGAGGGGCGGGCGTTTGACACCGTCGGAAGATACCGTGGGGAAGGTCGGGGCTCGTGCTGTAGCGTATGACCGGCGTCCGGCGCTAGAAGTAAGTTAACGGCTTTCTGTACGAGTACCGAGAGTATCGAGTAGAGCGGAGGAGCGAAGCTCCGGAAAGTACTTGTAATTACGTCACCAATGTTATTAGTTCTATTTTATCATATTTCCTCAAATATAATTGTTCTTATTCTGACGCTCTCGCGTAGTTTATTCTTGTGGCCTATCTCTCTCGCCCTCCGACAAATTTCCCACACCTCTTGCGACCCATCCCCTGCCGTCGCGAATAGGTTACGGGCAAAGGTAAGAAGATTTCGGAAAGAGTGGCACGCTCTCTCGTGCCTGGCGCCCAACTTAGTAAGAAAAATTACTATCTTGGCCGAAAAACCGCCTGGCTGTTGCAAAATTCAGTTACCGAGGGAAAGGAGATACTTTTGCGTACGAGGAGTACGAAGAACGCGCGACGAAGTTATGTCGTTGCTCGCGAGTACGGTTACAATACATATGTAAGAGCCCTCGCTGTAGTTACCCCTCGGGTAACTCGATTATAGATTACGTAGTAGACTCGGATCACTTATCTTTATGCTTGAAGATCAGTGAGTAGGGAGAGAAATAAGTAAATTTAACCACAGAGGAGGAACGAGTGTGGGAAGAGGAAATAACAGCCTGGGACGCAGAGGCTATTGAAAGATATCAAAACGCAACAGAGGAAGAGGAAAAGGAGAGAAAAGAAGAAGGGACACAGGAAGGGAAAAGTGTCGAAGAAAGGTGGAAAGAAATTAAACTAATGGGGCATTGGTAAAGAAGTCGGTAAAAAGGAGAAGAAAGGAGCTAGGGCACAAAGACTGGTGGAACAGGAGCTGTTCCACCAGTCTTACCAAAGGGAAAAGAAAAGTAAAAAATATATATTGGAGATGGAGGAAAGGAAAAATAGGAAAGGAAGAATATTAGCAAGAGAAAAGGAGGTATAAGGAATTGCTGAAGAAGAAACAAAGAGAGAAAAGAGAAGAAGAGGAGGAGGAATTAAGGAGCCTGAAAAGAGAGTTGGACATATGGAAATAAGAAAAGGGACAGAAAGAAACAGGTGGAAAATAGCATAAATAAAGAGGAATGGAGAAATCATTAAAAAAATCTACTAGGCAACGAGGAGGCGGAAGGAGAGGAAACGAAAGAAGAGGAAAGCGAGGAAATAGAAGAGGAAAAACTAAAGGAAGAAGAAATAAAGAAGGCACTGAGAAAAATGAAGCTCAAGAAAGCTGCCGGCATAGACAGAATACTGACAGAAGCGTGGAAGTATGCTGGGAAAAGGCTATGGAAGAAGCTGGTATCTTTAATGAAGATGGTTTGGAGAAAAGGCAAGATACCGGAAGATTGGAAAAAAAGCATAATAGTACCCATATACAAGAGAGGGGATAAAGAAAAGGCAACAAATTACAGAGGAATAACATTGCTATGCACAGCGTACAAATTGTATGCGGAGATACTGAAAAATAGATTAGAGAAAGAAACAGAGGAGAAATGAACGATACCGGAGACTCAAGCAGGCTTCAGAAGAGGAAGGTCGACGATAGACAATATTTTCGTGATAACGCACATCATACAAAGGGAAGAAATTAAGCAATGTAAAAATAGGAAAGTATTTATGATGTTTGCGGATCTGAAGGCTGCCTTTAACAAGGTAAATAGAAGCATGTTGTAGAATGCTTGAGAAAAAAAGGAATAAGCGAGAATTTGATTAAAAGAATTGAGAGGACCTACGAGGGAACAGAGGTAATGGTCAGAACGAAGCAAGCAAATACTGAAAATTTCGCAACGAGGAAAGGTGTGAGGCAGAGATGTGTGATGAGTCCACTCCTTTTCAATTTGTACATCGCGAACTTAGACGATAAATTTAGATGCAGAAGTATAGGAGGAATAGGTATTGACAAGCATAAGATCTGAAATTTTGCGTATGCGGATGATATAGTTCTATTGGCAAAA
Source organism: Trachymyrmex cornetzi (assembly GCF_001594075.2). Lineage (NCBI taxonomy): Eukaryota > Metazoa > Arthropoda > Insecta > Hymenoptera > Formicidae > Trachymyrmex > Trachymyrmex cornetzi. The sequence continues at coordinate 236,613 of NW_017300005.1, read as the reverse complement.
AAATAGGGAAGCCCTGCAGGATATGATAGGAACGTTCAAAAGATTTATAGAAGAAAAGAAACTAGAACTGTGTACAGATAAAACTAAGGTATTGGTATGTAATAGGAGAGGAAGAGAGAAAATTGAAACATGGAAATAGGGTAAAAAGGAGATTAAAGAGGTCCAGGAATTTAAGTATCTGGTTTTTACGCTGAATAGATGGGGTAACCGTAAAGATCACATAAGGGATTTAGGTAGAAAAGGTAAAATGGCGGCAAGAAAGGTCTGGGGTATAGGAAAGAGGATGTGCAGGAATGATTTCAGGAGTAGATGGATCTTATTTAAATCTGGTGCAAAGTGTTATGGCGTACGGGATAGAAATATGGAGATGGGAAGAGAGAGAGGAATTAGAAAAGGTTATGATGGATTATATAAGATGGATGTTTAGTCTTGACTTTTGTACTCCAAGGTATTTAATTATGGATAAACTCTTTATGGATAAACTCAGAGTAGGATGGGGAATAAGAGCAAGGAGATTTGAGAATAGAATAAAATCAGGAAGGGTAGGAAAGCTGACGAACGCGAGTTGGGAAGAAAAGAAGAAGATGGGCTGGGGGGGACGTGTACGGAAAGGAAAGAAAGAAATATTATAATAGGAATGGATGGGGTATAGAAGCAAAAGAAGTAATATACGAGGAAGAAGGTTTTGAGGATCAATTAATAAAAAGGGAAAAAGGTGCAAAGACAGTGGGAGGACTGTAAAATACATAAGGCAAGGTACAACGAAAGATACAAGGAAATAGGGGTAAACAGCAGGGTACCGGAGTATTTGAGGAAAGAAAAATTAGGGGAAGAGAGAAGAGGAGATGAGGTGAGATCCCTGTTCAAGTTAAGATGTGGGAATGTAACGTCCGGTGCGCCTATAGCGTAGCGCCTCGTCCTTTTACCAAGCGAGCGCGAGCACGAAGTATAGCGAACAGATATAATACGTGCCTACTACAATCGCGTACAACTATAGGCCAAGCCACCGAAACCGTCGCGATTGAACGCCGCGCATACTGCGCCTGCGCCAAAGTACAAATGCCGAAAACGATGCAAGAATACACTTTAACGAGAAAACACTATTAACACGAAGTAGGGAATAATTAAGATAACAACCGATCTCGACGCAGCTGCAGGGAAAAACCGCAGATCTGCGGAAAAATTATAAAAACGCATAACGCCAACGCAATGCATTGCCCCGCAACCCTGAATGCACCCACCGGTCACAAAAGGCCTCTGAATACGAACGAAACTATTACAAATAAAATTGAAGCGCACATAACTAAGAGAAAGCCTTAAATAAACATCAAAATTCCACGCGCACAAAGAACGAAGAGATCCGGAACAATACAGAGACCTACGATGAAAAAACGCGCAAAGAACAAATGTAAGTTCTGCCGCAACGGGTTGCGGTACGCGACGACTGAACGCGCTAATACGAATTTCGCGACCCCCGCAATGAAATAAAACGCGCAATCTAACTAAAATCTAATTATTATTAGAATAAATCATAAATAACATAATCGACACGTATCAAAGATTTCGCAATAGCACGTGGACGAAAACATCCCCTTACCACGAGGGGCCACGAAATAAACAGTATATAAAGCAGAGCGTTCGAAGACGCGTCCTTATTCTTCCTCAAAATCCTGACGGTAAGTCTTCCCAGCGCTTTAAGTAGCGCTCAGAAACTTTCCGCACTCCTCGAAAATCCAGCCCCGATCGTGCGCCTCCCATGGCGTCTGAAGGGCTATTCCTACCCCCAGTTTCGACGGCGCTGGCCCATAGCGACGCCGAAACTAGCCTCCTGCGGAACTCCAAGCGCCTTTCACGGCGTCGAGGCCTCCGCACTCCTCTCTCGCCCTCTCTGTTTAACACCGCACTTCTCTGTCGCTCGTAGAAGCCACTGAGAAAGCGCCCGCATTACCACCGCCGCGACCCGCGCTACCGCGATCCCCGCTGCACATTGCGCCGATCCGTAAGCCGACGAGGCCAATGCTGATTACCAGCAAGCCACGAATCATTAACAACACTCCGTATAATATTAATGTTAAAATAGTCGAACCTTATCATTCCTATTCTTCATTTCTCTGCCCTTAAGGCCTTTCATTATCTTTCCCAGCTCCCTTTCCCGCACTGGAACCAGAGAGCGTGGATAGAGCGAAGCGAGTGATGAAACATCACAGCTGCCCATGGAAAGAGATCTTAATATCTTCACAAATTCCTCGTACACCTCGTGTACCACGTTCTATCTAACAATTCCTTTAAACTCTCTGTATTATTTCTTCCGGTGCTTAATAAGGAAATTCGGAAGCTTTAAAAACGATTCGAGTATAATAATAGATATCTCGCGAGCATTATGACAATTTAATTTGTGCCTTTATAAAGGTACTGGTGACAGCAACCTGTCTCACGCGTAAATACACGCCGAGAACGAATTTCAACTGAAGTCAAGGCTTCGCCCCGCGCGCCCCGCTCCGCGCTCGCGCTCCCGCGAATTTACAGGGTGCGGCGCCAAAATCCGGACAAATTATATATTTTTTCTAAACATATGTTTTATTGCTACAATGAAAAGGTTTACAAAATTTGTTTACCTCCATTGTTTGTAAGGCCATAAAGAACATATTCACTCAATATATCCCCCGCTTGCTTGAATGATCGCCTCCATTCTCGGTCTGAAGCATGCACAGGTACGCTTTAATGTGTCACGGTCCATATCAGTGAATGCCGCTTCAATAGCGGCTCTCAATGATGCGACGTTTGGATATCTGGACTTGTTCGTGACCCTTTCAACCACGCCCCATACGTAGAAGTCCAAAGGATTCAAATCTGGGCTGTTGGGAGACCAGAATTCTTTCGACCAAAACATGTCGACGTTGTTCGACAACCAATTTTGCACCAAATGACTTGTGTGGGCGGTCGCACCGTCCTGCTGGAAAACATATGGCTTTCCAAACGACACAGTTTCCATTCACGGCTTCACTACATTTGTCAGAACACGCAAATAAATTTCTTTTGTGACATTTTCCCCTTTGTTAAAAAAATGCGGTAGCATGACATCACACTCACTGGACACAACACCTAGCACGTGAACATTCGCCGGAAATTTCGTTCTTGTAACAATGGGGACATCTTCAGGGTTGTGGGCGAGCCAGCGGTCGTTCCTTCGATTGATTTTCGCATCCACAGTAAAAATTTTCTCGTTAGAAAAAAACTTGAGTCATCCGGCAGCATTGTGTTTTAAGGAACACAAAAGCAGGTTGCAGCGTTCAACTCGCTTTGTCCTAGCGGCTTCGGAAAGCATCTGTCTTACTTTAATTGTGTAAGACTTGTAGCGAAGGTCCTCCTCGACGATTCGACGCATAGTTTTCTCGCTCACACCAACAACCGACGACAATTTTCGGATCGACTGTCCTGGATCCTCAAAAATCAGCTCCTGAGCCCATTGAATGATATCGGGCGTCCTGACAACGCGCTCCTTCGAGTGGAATTTCCTCGCCGGTGTTGCAGAACCTTCGTTGGACTTCTCCGACTCATGGTACTTTGCGAAGACATCATACACAGTCGATCTCGGATACCCGAAGAACCGAATGATTTCTGTCGCCGAGCGCCCGGCGCGAATACTTTCGATAATCACGGCTCTTCGGTTATACTCCGCACTTGGTTTCAACATTGCGACTGTTTCGAGGTTATGATGGTTTAGTACATGCGTCAAGCTATTTGAATGCCAATCGCGACATTTACCAATGGTATTGAACGGAGGGAATTTCAACTTGAAATTTGTCCGGATTTTGGCGCCGCACCCTATATGTAAGCGCCTCGAGACCGCTCTAAAAACCAAACACGCGACTCAGGACGTCACAGGGAACTCGGAGGAAGGTAATAAATATTGGGTAGAAGCATATAAGAAAAAGTGTATATTTTGTGGTAAGGAAAAAGATAATTTGCAACACTATGTAGAGGAATGCGTAGAAATAGGAGAAAAGTTTACTAAATTAGGAAAAGTTAAGGAAGAGATCTTAAAGAGAATATGTGATCAGGATTTGGATGAGATAAAAGGGGGGATAATAAGGAAATTATGGAAAGAGAGAAGAAGAGAAGAAAGGAAGGGAGACAGGAGATAACATAGAGGAAAGGAACGAGTAGTGCGGAGTCAGGTAGAAAAAGGAAAGCAAGAAAGGTGAATGAAGGAGTATATAAGACACAATTAGGAGATAATAATAGGCTGCGTGAAGACTGAGATATAGAGAGAATGTATTTATTTGTTAAACGAGAATATATAGCATTAAAAAACAAATATAACAATAACTATAACTATAGGATGAAAGCGAAGGAAGTGAAAAGAAATAAAGGAATAAAGTAGGCAAAGAGGTTGAAACAACCTGACTTTGCGCGGACGTAGCTCGTCGGTCACGGGCTGCGGCCAGGGTCGCAAAGAGGTTCGGCC
>NW_017300005.1:230144-231281 GCF_001594075.2 Trachymyrmex cornetzi | reverse complement strand
GTAGCGGCATCCGGCGAGTTGGCATTGCCGGGGACGATGCAGTTATTGGGGGTGCATCGTTACAAGGTAGAGTAGGAGAGTTTTAACTAGAATTGTAGGAAAGGGAAGGGATAAGTGTAATATTTATATTATTTATATTGATATTTATACTGTAATTCATAACAAGCTAGGTGTGATTGTAAGCAAGAGAGGTATGCAAGCATGAATGAGTTAAGGAATTATTGTAAATCAAGCCCCCTTCTTGGCTGTACGCTGAAGTGTAATAAATTCTATTCTATTCTATTTTTTGTAAATAATTTTGTAGTCTTAGATTGCACGGATCATAAATGTTTATTATAAATATTATGACATATTTATCATACATTGTAGTAAAATATGCTACGAAAATACTCAAGAGAAAATACTCAAAAACATTATAATCAAAACAAAACACACTATAAATATTTATTTATATTTATCATAAATGTTATATATAAAGTATTTAGTCTATATTTAACAATTTTTTTGAATAAGGATTATATAAAACGTTTATATAATGTTTTATATAAATGTATAAAATATTTATATAATGTTTCACATATTATATAATATTTATATGATTAATTCAAAAATAAAAAATAATAAATGTTAATGAATATTTGTAACGATGCACCCCCATAAGTGCATCATTCCCGGCAACACCAACTCGCCGGACGCCGCTACGGTGACCCCCGGTCACCGTATGCGATGAGAGCGCGGTGCGCTCGACATAATAGAAAACATAATTTCAGGCCGCGAGACTTTTAGTTCTACGAAACCCGAGCGTCGCCGAACGACGCCGAGCGCCGCAGCTCTCGCTCGTATTGTTCCACGCCGAGAGTCACCGAATGATTCCGGAACAATACGAGCGGGAGCAACAATCCGGTATAAAAGCCCGGCGAACAAGTATTTCGGGCTTTTTGCTCCTAGTTCCAGCTCCTAGAAAACCGACCGCTTCCTAGTGATCCGAACTCCTGAGCAGTACTGCGGTGGTGAGGGAATTCTCCGCCACTACCGGCATTTACCGGTCCGATACTGCACTCGACTCCGCTCTTCGGCTCACCGCTCATTGCTCGCTCCTCGAACCGTTTCGCTGCACCGCGGCGGTAGGGCTCGCCC
>NW_017300005.1:229225-230013 GCF_001594075.2 Trachymyrmex cornetzi | reverse complement strand
CCGTCGGGCGCTCCCGACAGTCGAAGTCGTGCCGTATAGCGAAGCTAAGCAGAAAGCGCATACATCGGGGCGACGTATCGCTCCTCGTGTTTCGACGCGTCGCGCGACATAGCGACGCACGTGCTAGCGGTGTAAGCCCGCGTTTCGCGCATCCCGCGTCACCGAGCGATTCACGTTGCGCTCCGTGCGTTCACGCTGCGAATCGTGCCCGCCGCACACACATACGCGCTACACATATACACCGCACGCTCCGCCCGACACGCATTATATATACACACACACACCGCCGTCAGCAAACATACCAGCCGCGACAATTTGTATCAACACGCACACACACACACACACACACACATACATACACTCTGTACTTAAATAAGATAATATACTCTCATTTTACCACGAAATCCGCGTCGACCACATTATTACCGCCTTGCATCTCTCTCCTCCTTGCCGAACCTCTTTGCGACCCTGGCCGCAGCCCGTGACCGACGAGCTACGTCCGCGCAAAGTAAGGTTGTTTCATATTTATCATAAATATTGTGTGCTGTCTGGGTTATTTTTGATATTTTTAAATATATATTTATCTCCGTTATACTATATGTATACTTATTTGCGCAATATATAATTTGTAATATGTAACACATTATAAATCATAAATATATAATTATACAATTTTATATGCAATAGGAAAAAAACGCAATAATTTCCACACAGTTTGTCAATAACTCTTCTTATTTCAAGCGCGCGCGCGTTACCGACTCAGCGTTGATAAATCAAGCCACTACTAT
>NW_017300005.1:226812-228439 GCF_001594075.2 Trachymyrmex cornetzi | reverse complement strand
CCTCTGCAAAAATTTCATTACAAATGGCGCTAATTTAAATTAAACCTTATAAAATTGAAGAACAAATTTGTGTGCACGGGTAAAACAAATTTTTTTCTACATGTTTTTTTAAGTGGACCGTAGAACTTAACATTACCCACTTAAAATCATTTCTTAAGCATTACGCTACAATTTTTTTCACTGAAGTGTAACGATTTGAAATAAATAATAAATTTTCAGATCTTTCTCTAAACATTTGTATTGTTGCCGCCGGTATTAGCATTACCCGAGGTGTACCACGGGGAGGTTACGCGGTCGGACTTTACACCTCGTGTGTGTGTGTGTTTGCGCGCGCGCGCGTGTGCGTGTGTGTCATATGCATTTTCGTTAGCCAAAAACTGGTGGACTTGTACATGTTGAGACGTGACTAAAATCTAGTATTGCCACCTCTATTTTCAATAACGTCCTGCAAACGTTGTCTTATATTAATACATCTCCGTATTGCGAACTGCGGGATAGTACGCAATACGGAGATGTATGTATCAATCCAAATTTGACGGAGCGCTTCCGCTAATTGTCCCAAATTTTCTAATCGTGGATAATTCCGTCGGAATCGACGACCAATATCCCAAATATGCTCTATTGGATTGAGATCGGGACTCATTGGAGGATGATTTAAAACCGCAATATGGTTCTCTCTTAGAAACTGTCGCGTAATGTTTGCGGTGTGAGGACGTGCATTATCGTGCATTAAGATGAATCTGTTTCTTGTCTGATCACGAATTGGACAGATATATGGACGTAAAATTTCATTGATATATCTCCTAGCAGTCAATCCAGGTGGTGGTATAACAACCAATGGTGTTCGTGAATTTCGTGATATACCTACCCAGACCATTACGGAACCTCCATAAAATCCTATAATTGGTCTGTTACAATTCTGACGATATCTTTCGCCACGACGACACCATACTTGTTGCCGTCTGTCATTCCCATAGAGAGAAAATCTCGATTCGTCCGTAAAAAGAACATTGCTCCATTGTCTTTGAATCCATCTGACATGACTATGTGCGTACGCTAAACGAGCACGCCGATGATAACGATTAAGCATAGGTACTTGCAAAGAACGATACGAACGCAAATGAGCATCTCTTAAACGATTTCTGATAGTTTGTGCACTTATCTGACTCACAGGTTGCTGCCTACGATTTTGAATACCGCTAGCAATTACATTTGCATTAGTAAATGGTTCTGCACGGGCGTGTCGAACAATAATCCTATCTAGGAGTAGTTACACGTCTTCGACCCTGTCCTGAGCGTCGCTGACATTCACTGGTTTCTTCATAGCGAGCATAGATACTTCTAACAACGAATTGACTTACTCCTATCATATTCACAACATATCGTTGGCTGTGGCCTTCTTGCAAAAGAGTGACCAAGTGCATTACTTCTAATTCTGTTAAATGTCGTCGCGGCATTGTGAACATCAAAATCTTAAAAATATCAAAAGTATCAAAGAGGTAATAAATTGAAAATATTGTCAAATAAGAGAAAAAGTGCGATAAAAAAAGCATGAGTATTACTTCTCCATACCGATTTCTCTATACATACGCTCTAAAACCGATCGGAAATAGCAGTCGACAATGTA
>NW_017300005.1:226092-226374 GCF_001594075.2 Trachymyrmex cornetzi | reverse complement strand
AAAATGCATATGACACACACGCACACGCGCGCGCGCGCAAACACACACACACGAGGTGTAAAGTCCGACCGCGTAACCTCCCCGTGGTATACCTCGGGTAATGCTAATACCGGCGGCAACAATACAAATGTTTAGAGAAATATCTGAAAATTCATTATTTATTTCAAATCGTTACACTTCAGTGAAAAAAATTGTAGCGTAATGCTTAAGAAATGATTTTAAGTGGGTAATGTTAAGCTCTACGGTCCACTTAAAAAAACATGCAGAAAAAAATTTGTTTTA
>NW_017300005.1:225456-225711 GCF_001594075.2 Trachymyrmex cornetzi | reverse complement strand
GTTATACAAACAGAAGTGGATATCCGTCAAATCTGAAAATTTTATACAAATTTTACAAAAGTCTATGGCATGAACTAAAAATCGCACACAAATGCGGTTGTAAACAATCGAAAGAGTGATTCTGTACCTTCAATTTGCTTTTTTATTGAACGTTGTACGATTTTTTTTCGACGAGTTATTCGACATTGAATAAAAAGGGTTATTTTTGCTTCAATGTCGAATAACTCGTCGAAAAAAAATCGTACAATATTTCAT
>NW_017300005.1:216816-225267 GCF_001594075.2 Trachymyrmex cornetzi | reverse complement strand
GAAAGTAGAGATTTCAAGCTTTAAAATGCTTTTTTAAAAATCTCGTTATGATCATTTTTTACGAAGTTACATTCTTCTGAATTTTGACCTATTTTTGAGGTGGACTTAAGTGATCCTTTAATTTTTTTGCGTAGTGTATTTATATCTGTACCTATTTTATTTCATGCTTTTTCTCTTTTTTTTAGTATATTTTTTAATATATTTATGACCCTAGTGTACTAAATGTTACATTTTGCCACCAGGTGTCAGTACGTTTTAAATTTTCGTCGCGGCAACACTGGCTGAAGGCAGTGTTGTTAGACGGGTCGGATTTCTGACGCATGCGCGTCCAATGTAGCTTCAGTAACGTACCGGTCACTAATAAATAGGAGACCATTAGTCGCCTATGTAAAATTTTTTCAAAAATGTTTAAAATTTTAATATATTTTACATATTTTACATATGTATACATACATATAAATATATATAATAATTTCTATATATGTTTACATACGTAAAATATGTAAAATATATTAAAATTTTAAACATTTTTGAAAAAATTTTACATAGGCGACTAATGGTCTCCTATTTATTAGTGACCGGTACGTTACTGAAGCTACATTGGACGCGCATGCGTCAGAAATCCGGCCCGTCTAACAACACTGGGTGAAGGGAGTGTCTAAAGCTCACTTTTCATGAGTCGCACGCGAGGCGCCATACTGAGAGGTCATTCGTCCGCGTTTCGCTTTTGTTTGTTCGAGTTCACGTGTTACATGCGCACCCGGGACATAATTCTTTTCGGCCTTTTTCAAGAGCCGATTCTATAGTTGCCTTACGTTTGTGTTTTATCGTAGCCTCCCATCGTATACAGCAGTGCAACCGCCACACGTGGCAATAGCTCCCTCGTGTAGAGGCATGTCCTCGGGCACACATGGGGGAAGTAATAATAATTCGCGCGGCATATCCTTTTCCCTCCACGCTCCTACCCTTGTGTACAACCCGCAAGATCCAGTAAAGTCTACTGCACATATCATGAATTTCAAGACTTCGGAAAACATATTTGATATTATGCTTAAATATTTGTTGGATGAAGCAGGCATTGCCGGCAATGAACCGGGGTGATCCCGATTGATCACGGCTCGATTGGACACCACCAATCACAGCGACCGGTGCTTAGGAGCTTTGTAGTCTCAAGCGCTGTGAGTGGCTCGTGTCCAATTGAGCCGTGTCCAACTGGGTGCCACCCCAATGAACCGAGTAACTCAAGCGGCCAAGTTGCGTCAGCTTTGAGCTCTCAAAATCATCCCACACCAGAAGCAACTCAGAGCTCGTTCATGGATGTTGATGAGATTATTAATACAAGAATGCGTCCTTCCTCTGATCGGGATATGGAACATTGGGTATGGAAATTATTGCGTTTTCCCCTCCCCCCCCCCCCAAAGAAATATTCAGAGGCTTCCTCTGCCTCCATTACGTCTTCAAATAATCAGGGACAGCGACAACAAGGCAAAGTCACGCCAATGAAATACAACTCGCAGAATAACGGCCCATACGCAGTTTATGTCTATGACATAAATCGCTAGAAATCTACACATCCTACAGTTATTTCCAGCATTATAGCGAAGACAGGAATTCCTGATATACAGGAAATCAAGAAAATCGGCAAAGGAAAAATACTCATAGAATTAAGAACTGCTCTGGCAGCGAATAGGTTAGTTGATAACTCCACACACACACACACACACACACATCTTCTCTAAGTATAATTTAAAAACCTTTATTCCAGCATTCAGAGTTCTGAGAGTGAGAGTCATCCAAGATGTCCTTACAGAAATTGATTTAGAAAGTGTTCTCAGGCACATCGAAGTTCCTAGCTGTAAAATTCTGGATATCCAGAGGTTCAATAGAAGGACAATTATAGACGGCAAAACCGAATACATACCTTCAAAGACACTGCGCATTATATTTGCAGGCCAGATATTGCCACATGAAGTGTTTTTGTTTAAAACTAGACGTGAGGTGCGCCCTTTTATTCCGAAGCCTCGCATTTGTTTTGCTTGCTACAGAATTGGGCACGTCGCAAAGGTATATGCAAGGGCCAGCCGAAATGCCTTTATTGTGGAGGCAATAGACATGAAGCGGAAGACCTCTGCCCTTGCCCTGGACATGAAGCGGATGTTAAATGCATCAACTGCAAAGGTAACCATTTAGCGACTTCCAAGGACTGCCCGATAATCTTGAAGCAGGATCAAATTATTAATCTGGCCGCTACAGAAAACATCCCTATCGCAGACGCCAGGAGAATCGTTAACAATAATAGCAGGCATTCCCCTCAAAATAATTCAAGGATGGATCTTAGGAATTTCCCATATTTAAGGAGGAAATCTAATTTTAATTCTCCGGAATCCCTAAGTATTGACAGTCCTAACTCATTTAATATTTTAGACTCGGATGATTATGGAGGAGATTACATGTCTTACGTAGACATTACTAAATCAAGACCACGCACTGATCCTGGAAGCCATAGCAGTGGGACTAACAAAAGCCGTCCCTCGCGCCCCTCAGCAATCCCTTCTGGTACTTCCCCCTCACATAGAAACGCCGGTCAACAACATCCGTATAACACCGATTATGACAGAAGAGCACATTAAAACGCACTCTATGATTATCAAGGAGGTAACGACGACTTCTCGGTTAACGGCTTGGCATATCAAGGTGCCTCCCCTCCTCAGCATGGCTTTCATAGTACAAATCCTCCTGTAAACACGAACTCCATACCGGAACTTATGAATTTTATTTCGGAACTTATATACTGCTTTCAAAATCGTGACTTTTCAAGCATTATTAGGTGTACAACTTTGATTCCGCCATTTTCCTATAGATGGCTTTAGCGGTAAGTGGTGGTCGAAATAAATAGATCATAGACGTCATACAATAAACTTGGGCATTTGTCAACATAACCCCATAGAAATATTAGTCGATTTTTGTCTGCATCATACAGTTATTCTTGATTGAAAATGTCAGTTTACGAGCCAAATTCTCGTCATTTGCGGGAGGTTTTAATTTTCTGCTTCAATATGAAGAAATCTGCGGCTGAGACTCATCGAATGCTCTCAAATACTTATGGTGAGGCTGCTATTAGTGAAAGAATGTGAAAGAGTGGTTTCAACGCTTCAAGAACGATGATTTTAACGTCGAAGACCGGCATAGCGGTGGAAGAGAGAAGGTTTTCGAAGATGCAGAATTGGAGGCATTACTTGATCAAGATTCGTGCCAAAATCAAGAAGAATTGGCACGATCATTGGGAGTGACTCAATAAGCCATTTCAAAACGCCTCAAAACCATGGGAATGATTTAGAAGTAAGGAAATTGGGTGTCATACGAGTTGAAGCCGAGAGATGTTGAACGGCGTTTGTTTGCTTGTGAACAGCTGCTTGAAAGGCAAAGACGGAAGGGATTTCTGCGTCGCATTGTGACTGGGGACGAAAAATGGGTTCATTACGATAACCCCGAGCGCAGAAAATCATGGCAAGATCCCGGCCATGCTTCCACGTCAACGGCCAAACCGAATATTCACGGCTCCAAGGTCATGTTCTGTATTTGGTAGGACCAGCTCGGCATAATGTATTATGAGCTGCTAAAACCGACTGAAACAATCACAGGCGATCGGTATCGAACGCAATTGATGCGTTTGAGCCGAGCATTGAAAGACAAACGGCCGCAATACAACGAGAGACACGATAAAGTGATTTTGGAGCATGACAATGCTCGACCCCATGTTGCGAAAGTGGTCAAGACATACTTGGAAACGTTGAAATGGGAAGTTCTACCCCACCCGCCGTATTCTCCAGATATTGCTCCTTTTGACTATCACTTATTTCGATCAATGGCACACGGCCTGGTTGACCAGCACTTCCGGTCTTATGAAAAAGTAAAAAATTGGATCGATTCGTGAATCGCCTCAAAAGATGACCAGTTTTTTCGACGCGGGATTCGTACGCTGCCCGAAAGATGGGAGAAAGTAGTGGCCAGCGATGGACAATACTTTGAATCATAAATGTATAACCAGTTTTTTACAATAAAGCCTCGAATTTCGGAAAAAAACGGCGGAAGCAAAGTTGTACATCTAATATTAGTATAATCCTCTCTATTATTAGGAATTTAGGTTATCCCAGCAATATGCATGATTCCTCTAATAATCCTCGTTTCTCCCTTCCCCCCAATCGTCGCTATAATCATTCAAACTCAGCTGAATCCTGGAACTATAGCCGTTCCCCTCAGTCTTCTAACACCCATGGGAATAGTTTTCGGAATTAATTCCGGTAACACGACTGACTTTGTACCCTTCTCACCTTTGTCCCCTTCTCCTGGAACTGAGAAAGAAGCTCCTCACCCCTCAGGTAACCAACACCAAAAGACAATAATAAGCAAAGGAATAAATAGAAAATCATTAGAGCATTTCAAAATTTCACAATGGAACTGCGGGGGTGCCCGAGGTAGTTCGGCATCCCTGCAAATCCTCTCTCAGGGCTATAATGTAATCTGCGTTCAGGAGTCTCTCCTTAAGCCTAGTGATCACTTTAAAATTAAATCATTCAAAGCCATCAGATCGGATATCATGCAAATAGGGCACAGGAGCATCTGTACCTTGATTTGGGAGAATATCAACTTCGAGATTATTCATTTAGCCAACGTTGAACATGCATCCGTGGAATACCAGGTTATCAAACTCTTCTCTCATAAGGACCCCATCCTCCTCTAGTAAATATTTATGGACACCCAGGACTAGATACTCCTCTTGCGTTCTATCTAAGTTTATTCAATTCTTTGGCAGAATATAATCATGTGCTGTTCGTGGGCGATTTCAACGCTCATCACGCGAACTGCAGCTGTGCCTCTCAGTCGGGTTCGGGTAGGAGACTAATGAGGGCAATTGAGAACAAAGATTTTATAATTCTTAATAATGGTGTCCCTACATAACTCTGTTTGCAAATCAGTCATCGATCTTGCACTGGTCTCTCCGCTTCTCGCCCCCCTATGTAGCAATTTTGTTCTCGATGACACGTATGGCAGTGACCATTTTCCCGTAGTCACGGAGATTAGACTCCTCCCCCACTCTTCTAGAAAATTCTGTTATAAATTAAAATTAAAATAGGAAGACTTAGACAAGCTATACGTCATTCATTCGGTGTTCGAAAGAACACCGCTCACGAAATCTCGTGTAATGAGTCGGTAGACGTCCTCTCTCAATATAACGCATTTTCTAAACATATCTAGAATCGGCAAAAGCCTTTTACCTGCTAGCAAAGGACTGCCACGCAGCAAAGTCGTCTCAAATCGCTCAGATCCTCCTCCTTGTTGGAACGAAAGTTGTGAAAACGCGGTTCAAAAAAGGAAAATCTCGCTTAAAGAATTCATTGCGCATCCTGACAAAACTCGTTTCGATACCTATAGAAAATCCAAGAAGGAATGCGCGGATTGCTTATCCAAAGCAAAGCATCTGAGTCGGAGAAAGCTAGTTGGAGGTTTCAACAGCACAACCTCCACGCAGCAAATATGGTCCCTCATTAAATACTTTAGACGTAACAAGGATTCCTCTTGTCATACGAATAACCTTTCTAAAATATCACTTGAAGCGATAGACAAACTATGTCCCCCCTTTTGTTACTATGGTCGCTCGAAGCAATAGACGACATGAGACAAGAAGATCTTCTCCAAAATAACGCTCATCACTGGCTAGGTTAACCTTTCTTGCCTGACGAATTCTCAAGGGCCATAAGCGTGACCAAAAAGCGCTCTGCTCCCGGCTTGGACCAAGTTGACTATAACATAATCTCCAATCTTTCAGAAGAATACTGCACTCACCTCTTCAGTTCATATAATAAGATTCTATCTCAAGGGGTGCTCCCGGAATCTTGGCTGGACTCGTTGGTCATATTAATCTCGAAACCAGGGGGCGAGTCAGTTCGTCCCATCTCCCTGCTTTGCTAAGATTATGGAATATATGATTTACTTCAGACTTAGATGGTTTTTGGAATCACGTCCCATCTTACCGCAGACATAATCTGGTTTTCGACCTTCTAGATCTTGTATTGATAATTTGGCTACTCTCACTACTAACATTAGAACTGGCTTTATCAAAAACTCTCCCACTGTTGCTATCGTTTTGGACATCGCTGGTGATAACGTTGTTCCTTAAATTTTAATTGATGATCTGAAAGAAATTGGTATTCCGGTGCCCATTAGAAAATTTGTTGCCGGCGGCGGGAGCCTTCGATCTGGTTCCCCCGTTAACGACAATTAAGACTATTTAATTTTGGTGTCGGGTTCGCTCGGACGCTTCGACGGAGCCCTCTCGACCGGTCGCTCTCCAGATTCGTACTGACTTTGTGTCGCGCGAACTCGAACGGCTCGCGGCTTTGATTTCGGAAGCGATAACGCGATTCGTCGATAACATCGACCCAGCAACGAGCGACGAATCAGGGGGTAACACACCAAGTACGACGAGAGCCTTTTTTCTGTATCGAAAGACTCCCGTCGTCATCGGCACACAAACACTCGCTCTCGACGTCGACATTGCTCGAAAGTCGAATCAACAATGATTCGAAGCGAAGAAGTTTCTCGAGCAATCTCGACGACCGCACGAATCAACGCTCTAAATCTGAACAAAATTCGTTGAAAATTTCATAAGCAAAAGACACCTGTACTTTGTGGTCGATGGTACACTTTCCGGCCCGTTTGACTTTTATAAGCGCACTCCACAATACTCCACTCTCAGTCCTATACTTTTTAATATTTATCTTAAAGATATCAACTCCAATCTTCATCCGGAATCGCGAATATTGCAATATGTAGATGATGTCGTTATATATGCTACACAACGCAACATTGAGATCGCAATCGCCTCTGTTCAAGAATCAATTAACAACATCTTTTCTTACCTTAGTAAAAGAGGACTGGAACTCTTGCCTAACAAATCGAAATGTGTTATTTTCGCTCAATCCAAAAGATATTTGGAAGTTCCCGCTATTAAAATTAACAACTCTATTATCTCTAGAGTTTACTCTCACAAATCTTTGGGAATTATTTTGGATGATAAGTTATCCGGCAAATTACAGCTTAGGGTGCTGTCCCATGACAGTCGGATTTCGGAAAACGGAATCTCGGAAAAGTACTAGATCGGAAAGTACTAGACTAGAATCAGAAGACACGGCAGTTAGCACACGCAGTGATACACATGTTGTGTTCGTTATAGTTCGTTACGGTTAAAAATGAATAATTGTTAATAAAATAATTATTAATAAATAATTTTTTGATAAATATTGATTAATATATAAGTATTTATTATTCCATTATATATATGATTATTGTTGGTGATAATTTAATTCCAAGTTAATTTCATCCCATAATTTTTGTAAGTTTTATTAATTGTAACAGCGAGCGAATTTCTTTTTCTTTTTGTTCAAATTTTTTGAATAAAGAATGAATTAATATACAGTTGCATGCAAAAGTGTCCGGTCAAAGATATTTTTATGATTATTAACGTAGAAAGGGTTTAACAAAATAAAAACACAGATATACCATCATAAAGTATCTTTATTATGCAATCAAAACGTACAACTCAAAAATTATTTCTAACGATTTAGAATTTTTTGTAACAAAAATAACAATTATAGCTTTTTCATAACTATCCGGCCAAGTACAAATTATACACTAAATAAAGAGAAAAACGCGGTAATTCAAGAAAAAAGTTTTATATGTCAATAAATGCAATATTTTCATCAATACTTAGTAGCCATACCCTTCGAAGCTATCACGGCGGCATATCGGTAAGGCATTGATTCGATAAGTTTGATGATTTTGTCTTGAGAGATATCTTTCGACTCTTTTTGGACTTTTTCCCACAAAGCAGTTTTGTTGGCACAATTTTCAGTTCCTATTCTTAGTTTTAACTCTTGCCATAAATGTTCTATAGGATTTAAGTCAGGAGATTGACTTGGCCACTCTAAAACTCGGATTTTTTGCTTGCTAAAAAACTCCTGAAGGAGCTGTGCTCGATGTTTCGGGTCATTGTCCTGTTGAAAAATCCATCCTCGTGGCAAATTCTGACGTGCATAAGGTAGCATTTGTTCCAACAGAATATTTCTATACATAGCAGAATCCATAATGCCTTCAATTTTAAATATTGGACCGACGCCTTTCCAAGAAAATGCACCCGAAAGCATAATGCTACCTCCATCGTGCTTCACAGTTGGTATTTGATATCGCGAATCATTTCTAGTGCCTTTTGGTCGTCGAACGTACCGTCTACCATCATTTCCAAACAAATTAATTTTAGTTTCATCTGAAAACATGACTTTCGTCCAATCTTCAACAGTCCAGCTATCGTGTTTTTTTGCAAATTCTAATCTGGCCTTCTTATTTTTTTTGCTAATAAGCGGTTTCTGAACTTCAACGCGTCCAAAAAGTCCC
>NW_017300005.1:214218-216680 GCF_001594075.2 Trachymyrmex cornetzi | reverse complement strand
TTCTCATCCACATTGTCGGAGCTTGGACGTAACATTTACATACCTTCGTGACCGATAACATAAACAAAGCCGTGCAAATTATACGTTCTTGGAATTTGGCCGAACAATTATGAAGAAGCAAAATGTGTTATTTTAGTTGTAAATACGTGTTAATCGTTATAAACAATTTTTTAATTATGCATTTTAATTACATGCCAAAAGTACTTTATGATGATATATTTGTGTTTTTATTTTATACCCTTTCTACGTTAATAACCATAAAAATATCTTTGACCGGACACTTTTGCATGCAACTGTATATAAAATAAAACAACATTTTATTTAAATAGTTTCAAAAAAAATTAAAATATCATCATGTTCCTATTACTTAATTTATAATAGAAAAAGATAAATTTTATTTCAAAAGTCAATTTTATTAAAAATTATTTAAATTTTTTTAATTACTATGATCACTCTTTTTATGTTCCGACTTTTTGATGACCGGGTTTCCTATGGAGTGACTTTTTCGGAAAACGGACTATTATTCTAACCTCAATTTAAAAATTCCATTCATTATCTTCTGTTACAATAAAAAGTACATCGGAATTTTATTTTCTTACAGATTCTTCTACTATATCATAATTATCTTTTTTCATAAAATATTTAAAATAAATTTTCCGATTTTTCACAATTCCGGAAAAATTGGTTCATGGGAAACCGAGTCACGAAAATTTCGGACCGACAAGCAGACAAGCACGTAATTTTGTATATCTCCAACAATAATCATATATATAATGGAAACAATAAATACTTATATATGTATTAATCAATATTTAAAAAATTATTTATTAATAATTATTTTATTAACGATTATTAATTTTTAACCGTAACGAACTATAACGAATACAACGCGTATATCACTGCGCGTGCTAACTTGCCAAGATACTGCCGTGTCTTTTGATTCTAGTCTAGTATTTTCCGGTTTAGTACTTTTCCGAGATTCCGTTTTCCGAAATCCGACTGTCATGGGATAGCACCCTAAAGGCTCAATTTCACGCAGCGAGTAAAAGCTGGCGTTTTACCCCCTCTCCATCAATTTTTGCCAAAATGGCGAATCTAGCGAATAAACGCTCAAAGTTTGACACAGTCCAACTTTCAGCGAATAAAGCTAGCGTTTTGCTCCTACTCCATTAATTTTCGTTAAAATAACGAATCTATTATTTTGACTACTACATCCAACTTTTAACAAAATGAAGCAACGCTAAAATTTAAATTATTTTAATTAAAAATGTATAAGTAAAAGAAGAAATTATGGCTGAAGGGTTTAATCAATTGACAACACCCGAAAATACAAACACAGTTAGTATATACTATATACATATAATAAACAAAATTAGGTTAAACTGCTCTTTGTTTCTTATTTATTTAGGTTAGATAGATTAATTTTATTATATTGTGTTTTAATAATTTATGTTTCTTAAATTGTAGAAAATTCTGTTGCCCTCGTACACTTGCGGTGTGTGTGAAACTATTTGTATTGAACAAGAAATACTTTGTCACTCTCTTGTTTGGAGGGATATGACAACTGCTATATAGATGACAATTTATATTTTTATCCTCAAAGCGGTGGACATTAATAACATTTTTTCATTATTATATATTTTATAAGTAATATCAAGAGACACGGTAGTGTCTCGCGCCCAGTGGGCGCGCAGCGCGAGACAGGCGTGTCTTTACGCGAGTCAGCGAGTTGCGGGCATCCGAGCATCCGAAATTCTCGGTTTTTTAAATAAAGGCTAGACCGATCGAGTTCTGAATATGAGCTCCATCGACAGTTTGGGTCCAAAATATATAATAAACGTTTATTTTACCTCTACGTGTCCCACGAACGGAGATAACGTGATGCGAAATCCGAAATGTCAAAATTTTATGTAAGATACGTCGCCTCAAAATGTCATCTCCTTTTCATATTTTCGGTAGATGGCACTCGTTTATTGTTGTCATTTACCGACTTATTTATCTATATAGTTTCATTAGCACTATATTATGTGTCGACATTTCACTGTATAGTTACTTTAATACTTTAATAAGTTACTTTTAAATTAAAAGTGTATAAAAATATAAAACAGACCGCTTGATGTGTGAACATCATTACGTATATATTCATGCCGTTTATAGCCTCGCGAATTTGGTAACGGCATGAATATATACGGCATGATATATACGCATATATGACGTTCACACGTTAAGCGGTCAAGCGGGTTTTAAATTTTTATATGCTTTAGATTAAAATTACTCAGAAACTAAAGCCGCAATCAAAGATCTAAAAACACTTTTATTATATGTCGTCGGTATCTTTCGATTGCGATCAGTCCGAATAAAATTGGTGCAGCCGATACCGAGATCTGGAGATCATTTCCCAAAAAGGGACCATTTCAGCTTTTCAAATTTTTTCAGTCGTACATGTAACATATACATAAAGC
>NW_017300005.1:206575-214051 GCF_001594075.2 Trachymyrmex cornetzi | reverse complement strand
TTAAAGATGTGCCATGGACATTACCGAAAATAATAACTTCCGTTCAACAGTCAGATCAAAAAGTTCGACAAAGTATTACTTCTTGGGTTATACGTGGTTTTCAAAATCCTGACAACCCTACTAAAAATGTCAAACAGAAGCATATAGAAAATAACCTATTTGTTTAATGTGGATATTTGTCTCTGCATTATATGATAGAAACTACTAAAAAATCACTTAGTTGTTTCTGTTCGTATGTACAGGCAGACTGTACATCCGATTCTGTTTGGTTCTACTCGCGGTAGAAGAATTCAATACTTATTTGTCTCTAGTACCAACTGCACATAAAGGATTTGTCTGTTTCTACATGTATCCAGAATCTATCCGTTTACTGTGGAATATTTGACCTCGCATTATACGATAAAAACTACTAAAAAGTCACTTAGTTGTTTCTGTTCGTATGTACAGGCAGACTGTACATCCGATTCTGTTTGATTCTACTCGCGGTAGAAGCATTCAATACTTATTTGTCTCTAGTATCAACTGCACATAAAGGATTTGTCTGTTTCTACATGTATACGGAGTCTATCCGTTTACTGTGGATATTTGGCCTCGCATTATACGATAAAAACTACTAAAAAGTCACTTAGTTGTTTCTGTTCGTATGTACAGGCAGACTGTACATCCGATTCTGTTTGATTCTACTCGCGGTAGAAGCATTCAATACTTATTTGTCTCTAGTATCAACTGCGCATAAAGGATTTGTCTGTTTCTACAAGTATCCGGAGTTTATCCGTTTACTGTGGATATTTGACCTTGCATTATACGATAAAAACTACTAAAAAACCATTTAGTTATTAAGTTAGTTATTAAGTTTACTTCAATCTCTAAAATTAGCGAAAATATTCTAAATGGAGAGTTAGGGCCATGGCACACAAAAAAACTTAAGCAGTAAAACGTAAGCAGTAAGCGAATTGATCAATCACGTAGAGACCGTAAGGCCATAATTTAAGCAGTAGCAAATCCACAACGTTGATTTCCTTACTGCTTACGTCTTACTGCCTTAAGTTTTTTGTGTGCCAGGGCCCTTACTGGTCGACCCTGTATAGGTATAGTTACACTAATAGTGAATTCGATTGGAGGCACTAGTGCGCACTGGTGCATATTAAAGCCGTTGTACACTGATTTAATTTGAATATAAAAGCGAAATGCAAATCTTTCGAATTATAAAATATATATGTTACCTAATAGTACAATAAAATGTATTGAGGATTTTAGTATTTAATCGATTTCTATGTTTATGTATAAACATATCTTTACGTTATTTTTGTACAACGGTTTTAATATGCACCAGTGCACACTGAGTGCGTCCAATCGCTATGACATTTACGTACAGTAAAATACGTTTTATTTATCAATTATATTTATTAATATATATTATGTAATTGATACATATATTTTAATTTATTTAAATTACAACAATTTAAAAAAGTTACAATGGACAATTTTTTAATATTAATTATACCGATTCATCCTCAATGTTTGATTCACCCTGTTGTTCGTCGTCATCGGATTGAGTTTGTAGACTTTCGTTAAGGCTGTTCTCTGCTTCTTTGTCATCAGAATCTTTAGATTTATTGTGATCCTGTTTTTCAGCATCGATATTTAATTCCTGGTCACGGATCAAATTGTCGTTGTCGACATTATCTGCGTCATCCATTATATGCTCATTCTCGATATGCTGCTGCTGTATATTAACAGCCTGAGCGTTGGCATCAATGATTTCTGGAGAAAAATTATTATATACTTATTATCTTATAAGCTTTTGACATTATTCGAATTAAGGATGCACCGGATCGTAAAATTATCGGATACTAGATATCGGATATTTTGTAGAACAACTATCCGGCCGGATACCAGAGGTCTCCTCGGATATCCTGTCGAATATGTGGAAAAGGGTTCTAAAAAAAATAGAACGATGATACAATAATATATTGCCGGATACTAATGATATCCAGCTATCCGATCAGATAGTAAAAAAGTGCCGGTTAATGCCGAATACCGAATATTTCCCAGATATCCGGTACATCTCTAGTTCGAATATTATGCGAAATACTTCAGACATTTGTCTAAAAGATAAAGATAAGAATTGCTGATACGGAAACGCGTTGACAAGAGGAAGTATACGGAACAGAAGTTGGAATTACCTGATAAATCGGTGAATGATATCATATTTAATACATATCTTCTATAATTATGACAGATAATAGATTGTTGTTATTAAAAATGTATATTGAGTATGATATCATTCATATATCGATTTATCAGGTAATTTGAATTACTGCTTCGTATTCTTCCTCTTGTCAACACGTTTCCGGATCTTCACATAATTGTGTAGTTGTAGAATACTATAATATCCCTGCTAACAAATTTACGTCAAAATATCTTTCAAACATGCGTGTTCTCTGGAAAGAAGCCGCTCACTCTTCATTAACAAATCCGTAATCAAAATACTTTAAAAAAGAAATCAACTACTATCAATATTTATCAAAGTAGCACAATTGTTTTGATTAAAGAAAGAAAATTTTACCATCTAATGCTGCTGTTTTAAGTGGTCGGTTCATGTCGGCTATTTTTCGACTAAGGTATAAGCCAACGTTTCTTATTTCACACTCAATCGCTATCTCATCAAGTTTTTTAGTATTGGCCAACCAGTGACGGTAAATATCTAAATAATATTTCAAAAAATTATAAAGAAATGAACATAAAAATACTATTCTATTTATAAAGAAGGAATTATAAATTATACATATGTATATTAATATTATGATATATTTCTCGTAAAATAAAAAAAATATTTACACGATTTCATTTTCAAGTCGATGTTTTATTTTCTATCCATTTCATGAACAGAAACAAATTTATACCCTTAGATATCAATTCATTTCAATCCAACTCCGGGCTCTAAAGCGCAAACTCGGATAAATTAGAGATTTAGTGTTTTGAACGATACCGAGACTAGTGAATCAAAATAGTTTAAGAAGCAAATTGTAATTAGAGTTAAAAAATTGAAACTTGTTCAGTCAAGAAACTAGCGACATTACGATTGTATTAACACTGGATTAATTGCGACTACTAGACATAATAGTATACATAAAGGTCAACAAATGGAACCACAAGAGAGAGGAATTGAATTATAATTTTTACGACAATACATAAAGAATCACGACTATCTTCGAACTACAAAAACTTTTATATCATCGTAATTATAAATATATATAGGCCGGAGTTTATATACCTATACCTATACCTTTTATGGCTAGAAGTTTTGTTGCATCCAGTTTAGGTTTTTTTTCTTTATTCTTTTTGCTATTGCATTGTATTCCTGTAACGCTGCTATTTTTCAAAACCTCGTGTCCGAACACAACAAGAGCCATGTTCTTTACAACCATAGAGCCAGACCGAGCTGAATTCACCGCGGCATTGTATGATGCTTTGGGCACCCATACATTTCTTCCAAGATGAATCTGCGTTGAGAATTATGAATTAAATATCGGCAGGGAATGGAAAGTTATTTTTTTAAAGTAACCGTTAATAATTACTGATTTTTAGAAGTAACTTGTTTTAAAAGTAACTTGTACATTTACTGTTACTTAAAAAGTAACTGTTCGTTACTTCTTCGTTTATTTTTTAATTCTTTCTTAAAAATTTCATAATTTTGAAACCTGTAAAATATGCGGCAAACTGCAGAGATATTTCAAAAAAGCAATTAAGTTATTTTTTTTTAAGTAACTTGTAACTGTAATTTTGTTAAATAACGAGGTTACTTCCATTCCATGAATATCAATACATATATTCAAATACAATAAATATGCAATCGCAGTTAATGATTTGCTATTTTAATTACCGAATCATCACGAGTTCTGATGTATCCCACTGGAAATGCACCATCTTCACGAATGCCATGAACTTGGTTTTCTATGTGATTTGCTGCAGCTGTAAATAATGTTAGATAGATTTTATACTCATCAAAATTTTTTGATCATCATAATATGTGCTCCTTTAAATCAAGATTTTTTGTGGTATTTTCTTATCCAAAACAACGGAGATATTTTAAACAATCAAGTTAGAGAAAACACCCTGTATAACGTTTTATATTTTACACGCACCTTTGAATTCATTGAAATATTCTATTATTTCCCGTTGCAAGGTCATATTTAATTCTGTTAACGATTTAATATGCAATGTATTGTCTTTATTTTCTTGCTTTAATTTCAATATTATTCGTGTCTTTTCATCGTTTTCTTTTTTTAATTTTAACACTTTTTCTTTCAGGCTCTAGAAGGAAAATAATACAATTATATTTAGGTATCAATATTTGATGAAAATTATGTCGTTAAACAAATTTCTGTCTTGAAACCTACTGATATATTGTCCAACGCATTCTGTTTGACAATCACGTTTCTTTGCTCTCTGTTATCGTCTTCCAATATATTTTCTTCATTTTTTTGTTCATGTCTAATCTGCGAATTATATTGATTGAACGAAAGCGAATAATATCGATTGTACAAGAGAAGAAATTGTAACGAAGTAACATTTCCAGACAGTACAGAATATTTATGAATATTTATTTTGTAAATATTTTATAAATATTATGTGCTGTCTGGGTTACTATGACGAAATATAATAATGAGGTATATTGCAGATTAATTACCTTTTTATTCTTGGAATGAACAACATGGATTGTTTTCACTTTTTTTTTATCACTACCCTTTTCTTGCACGTTTTTTATGCGCTTCTTCATTGCATTGTAAATTTCTTCATCGTTGCTGATCTAATAAAAAATACATTGAATGAATTAGAAAGAAGAATTAATTGGCGGATTAAAAGCACAATTCTGTTTAAGTCCTTTTTCCGATTAGCGAAAATAAACAAGGAATTGAAGTTCATGTACTTCAAAATGTACTTCATATTCATTTTGTATTTCTTCTAGAAGAATGTGAAAATAGAAAACATTTCTGCATCTCATAGCTTTTCTTTCTGTCGATTTTTATAATATTATAATCAATATTCGGAATAGTAATAAGTATTTATTATAAATATTCTGTGCTATCTAGGTAAGAGTAGCAACGAAATGTAAATATATAATTTTACAGACCTTTTTATTGTCGTTACCTACACGGACGTCTACCTCACTATCAGTCAGAGTTAAGTCTGACGCCGATTGTACCAATTTTTTAGGCGGTGCGCTCATTCGTCGAGAATTTATTTGTTCTATTACTTTTTCTTTAGTTTCTGCAATACAAGTTTAGAAAATATAGTTTTATTTATCTTACAAACATTATATGCAATTGTTTTCTCGCAATGTGATAAAAAGTACTGTATGCAATGAACATGTCATTAAAAAAAAAAACATTTATAAGTTCAAACAGAGAAAATATTTTTTAAATCATTATTTATAAATGAATAATAAATGATAAATAAACTTTTAATTAGCGATATAAATGCATTACTTTCAAAATAAGTTAAATAAATTAATATTTATTATTCATGACAAATAATTATAACAAAAACATTTAAAATACATTTTCTAATGATTAAAGTTCAAGCGCCAAATATCAGAAGCAGTGCAGATTAATTAGCGTAGCAGAATGTAAATACATATCATATATTTCGTCCACTTGGTCACGCGCGTATGATTTTCATTTTTCTTTTTTTTTTTTCAGCCATTTTGGAAACATAAAATAAATCTAAAATTGCTGTAAAATTGATGCAGAAAATGAAGTACTTACCCTCAATGATTAAAATCACACCTATACAGTATTCACCATTTTCACCGCACTTTATATTGTACCGTTTTCGAAAATTGATCGCACTTTTATCAAATTTTTTTATATTTTCAGTGTGTACGATATCTTTTTCCTTGTGACGACTACATTTTTCGTCGAATTGCACGTACGCGAACATTGCGTTGATATACGAAAGATATAAACAAATTAAAGCAAATAATTAACGGAAATACATAAGAAAAGTCAATCTTATATATATATAGAGTGTAGAAACACCGTGAATCTACTCAGATAAACTTAATGTTGATCGTAACCACAAATCGTGACTTCCATAGATATATGGAAAGACTTTCTCTGTGACAAAATAGTGCTCGCTATTAGTTAAACAATATCGAAATGTATACGAAAATTGATGGAGTGGGGATAAAAAAACCAACTTTCCTTTGCTGCATGAAATTGCACCTTGAATCGTGTGCATCCAACACGATGGCTTAATGAGACAAAAACGTGTGAAATTTTGGTTTTGTTTTCGGAATTTATATTCACTGACATTTATATTTAACTGAATTTGTATATTAATGGTAAGATCTCGTATATAAATACATTAATAAAAATTATTTGATAAACACATTGATTAGAGTATTAATTCGCATTAATTTCATATTTACAGTCAAACATGAAATATGAATACAAATAGCTCATATATATTCGAACTATATATGATTATTTACAACGTTTTTCAGCAATTGCAGAGTTTTTCACACATATATTGCATGCAATATATGTGTGAAAAACTCTGCAATTGCTGAAAATATTTGTTCTCTGCAGAGAACAAATTATTATGGATGAAGAAAATGGTAAAAATAGAAAGAGGAGAAGGAACAAGATGTTTTTAGAACCAGATTATAAACCTTTCTTGGTAGATTCTAAAACGCATATGAGATGGAGGAATTTATCACAAACGAATGTAATTTGTGGTACGTAAGATGTCTTATACATATTTGTATAATATCTTCAGTAATTGAAAAGTATAAATGTCCCCAATCAGCAGACAATATTTTGAAAATATTTTTTAAATATTCATTTCTCTCTCTCTCTCTCTCTCTCTCTCTTTAATTATAAAGAGAGAGACTACAATTGAAAAAGACTACAATATGGTATATATTTAAGTACGCATATATAGGATATATTAGTAATTTAATATTGAATTATTTAAAAAGCAACGAAGATCCAGCTTCGACCGTTATAGCCTTTCTTAATTTCTAGTATTTAATTATAAATTTATTATTATACATTTATATCTTACATTTATACATTTTTTTACATTTTATTTATACATTTATACATTATATTTTTTTTATTTTTACATTTAGATATATATTTAATTTATACACTTATTTATTGATTTTTTTATTATATATTTATTATTTGTTAATGATATAATAAAAAAGGCATACACCACTAACGCACGATTTTAATGGCTATAAATATTTTGTTTAATAATTCAAATATTACATATAGACGTTTCGGTCCAAATTGGACCTTCTTCAGTATATCATAAATTCAACAAATTAAATAATTAAATTAATACAATGTTAGATCTTCTTACGAATATACATTACAATAAAATCCGCAATCCACTAGATTGGCGCTTCGTGTAAGATTCCTCCAAAATCTTACACGAAGCGCCAATCTAGTGGATTTTGGG
>NW_017300005.1:203306-204586 GCF_001594075.2 Trachymyrmex cornetzi | reverse complement strand
GATAAATATCATTTATAATTTGTTACTTTTTTAAATATCTATTAAGTTGAAATTAATGCCAAAGGATATATTTGTTTTCATAAAAAATTTCAATTTTTTTCTTATTTATAATAAATTGGTTAGCTGCAA
The DNA here is from genome assembly GCF_001594075.2 of Trachymyrmex cornetzi. NCBI lineage: Eukaryota > Metazoa > Arthropoda > Insecta > Hymenoptera > Formicidae > Trachymyrmex > Trachymyrmex cornetzi. The sequence goes on along the minus strand of NW_017300005.1, from coordinate 204,457 downwards.
AAATATTTTTTTTTGTTACAACCGACACCACTCCTACTTAATTTGAGTACCTACGCAGTACGAAAATATCTAGGAGAGTATTTTTCGACTGGTTAAACAATTAAACGAGATGCATTTGATTTTGTTGTAGTTCTTTGTACTAAATATGATTTTATAGAAAATTTTGTTGAGCATCAAATTATTTCTACTTGTCGATGCATAACATGTGGTGATACAAAAGAGAGAGAAAAGAGAGAGTTACTACTAATAATAATTTTATTTTCTCAATTTTTGTTAACACAATTCGAACAAGGAAAGTTTTAATCTTAACAATTTACTAAATACTTGATTTTCACATTGGTCTAAATAAAATAATAAATTATGTGAACGTTGTGAGGGAAATAATATATTATTTAAAAATAAAATAACATTGAGAGACGAAACAGATAATCATCCATTAAATTTCATTTTCATACCAAAATGGAACATTAGTGAAGGTGCCAAAAAAATTAATTTATGTGCTTTTCCAACAAGTGCAATACTAATAGCTGGACAGCCGTATAAAGTTATGAATGCTATATTTCACTATGGTTCATGTATCGAAAACGATCATTTTATAAGTATGTATAGAAAAAGTTCACCTTGGATTGAAGCTGATGATACGCAAGTTACAAAAAAGCAATGGTCTAGAGCTGCTAAAAACATTTCTACATTATTTTTAGAAAATGTTGATAATAAATAATATGTTCTAGTAATACGCACACGTGTGAAGAGATATATTATTAATCATATAAGAATATAAGATGTGTAACACTACAAAATGCGTGATATCTTAACAAAATTACATTTTTAAAAAAAGGTAAAAAAAAGGCGCCAAGTGTGCGTGTACCTTCCATAAAAACTGTACTTTACATAAACTAAAAAAAAAATCGTTACATAAATAATATAGTTCAAGTGGTAATATTGTTAATTTTTTATTATAAATTACCCCTCAGTAGTACGTATGCATGTATAAAAAAAAAATAAAATCAAATCTTTAAATTATGCCAATTGCAAAACGAATATATAATTTCTTGCAACATATAACATATACTATTGTATTTTGTAAATTGCGAAAAGAACATATATTTTATTGCAACATATAACATTTAATTAACGAGACAAAATGATAC
>NW_017300005.1:202092-202972 GCF_001594075.2 Trachymyrmex cornetzi | reverse complement strand
ACCAAATATGAAAAGTAATGAAGAGATTTAAGAAAGAGAATTAGTAATATACAGCGTGTTCATATGTGCGACCAGATTTAGATAGGTATGCAGCTTAGATTTAATATAGAATACGTATTTATATGATGTGCGTCATATATTGTAAAAGCATATAAGACTAGTATAGAAATATTGATTTCAGATTTGTAAGACGTGCGGTTTAAGTTATATAAATTTAAAAGTAGATTTAAAATTAATTATAATCTTAATTGTAATTGTGAGATTGTAATTTTAATGTTAATTATTGTTAATTAAACAGTAAACATTGTTTATTTCTTTGTTACGTCCAAACCCTTGGAAATTTTTTGATTGTTTGTGATCCTCTCGGAGAATAAAAGGAGCGGGAACGGTGAGGGTACTTGGAAGGACGGTCAGACTCTTTTCTCGCAGGTACCCGCACGGAGGCGAGTGCCGCAAGTCGAACGCACCCCTTTTGTGCTCGCTTCGGAATATAGGTCAACGTCCCGTAAGGACGCTTTAACACCTGTTTCTTACGAGCGGTGCGGTCGTTGGTCCAAATTTTGAGTCAAGGAATCTAATCCTTTTAACTCGGGACTGGACCACGCGCGATCTCTGAAAAGGCAAGGCTAACGACTACGAGGTCTTAGGGTTTTAAAATGAGAGAATGAGAGAGATGTAAAATTATTAACATTGTTTATTTAAACCAAACCTTATTATCTATTATTAATAGGTAAAGAAAGCAATAAGAAATAAAGAAAGATTACGCATAAAGGAAATTATTACAAACTAGAATTACCATAAAAATCATTATTACAAATTAAATCATTATTAAAATTAACTAAAGATGGTTAATACAAACAAAAATATCGAAATGTTATTA
>NW_017300005.1:201740-201959 GCF_001594075.2 Trachymyrmex cornetzi | reverse complement strand
AAATGTTATTACAATCAAAATATGTTGCGAGCCGAAATTGTTATCATAAGTGAAATTATTATTTTCATTCGAATCGTTGCTACAATTAGATTACTGACAATAAAAGATTTGGTTCGCTAGACGCTATTAACATTCTAGTTATACATGCCACCAGAGAATGAACCTTGAGTGAACAGTGCTGACTGGTTTTTTATTATAGTTCGTGTATAGTAGCGGGGG
>NW_017300005.1:195546-201539 GCF_001594075.2 Trachymyrmex cornetzi | reverse complement strand
GCTTTGGTTTTCTGGATTAGTGTCCTGGACTTGGAGTAGCTCGCAGACAAACTCTTCTTGATGTAATAGGCAAGATCTTCTTTTATACACTGAACAGACTCTTATTTGAGCGAAATGGACTGCGAGAGAATGACGGACTGATTGAGAACCGAACACAGAGTAAGATCAAAAATGAAGAGAGCGAGTCTCGCAGTGTCACGGTTTATATAGAGAGTTTCAGAGGGTGGTTCTCTGATGAGACAGGTTGAGTGGGAAAAATCGAGGATTCAAGTTGGAGGGATTTTTCTACCGTTGTAGGAAATTTGTGTTTCATATTCCTACTGGTAACTACTTTCAAAATTTGCTCCGCCCGCACTGCAAGTTTCAATCCCCTGAGAACTTATTGGTGATACGTCATCACCTTTTCTAGATTCTCAGATTCACGGTCACCCATTGGCAAGTTCAGTTTTTAGTATTCTCTCTGAAGAGAAGGGGTATTTCACTCATCGTACCTTCCGAACGACCTGATCATGACAATTTGAAAATTCGCATTCCTCCTTTTTTCTTATTTCCGATTTCTCTTTTATTAGGTACTTGAACGTGCGTCTTCTCGTCTAGACAGTATTTCTTCAGGATTTAATGATCGTCGGCAAAAATTAAAATTTATTCTTGTCAAGCTATTTCTATTCTACTACTTCCTGTTGTTAACGAAAAGACGCCCTTCAACACGTTACATGCGTTTGGGAATGCGACTTTCTATTTACCCAGGATTCCCGATCTGTTTTTAGATATTACTTATTGAAACTGAACGAGTTTCAAAACGAACATTCTCGACATGGTTTGTAATTTGTCATAAATTTTATTACTGCGGATCGGGTGATCCTGGGTATCCATGTTTTTAGTATCTTTCCAAAATCGTTGGGAAGGCTTTCAACGACATATTTTGTACATATTGTCACGCTCGTCGATCGGTGACCATTAACTCTCGCATTCTTTTCTCGCATCCTGTCGCAACAATCACCCTATTAAGTGATCTCGAAACGAGGAAATCGTGGAGTCCTCCCGGATGTAATATCTTTTATGTAATATTTACTTATTATATTTTGAGGTCTAGCAGCGCGCCAAGTATTTTTACATAAAAAATTTTATTTAAAAAAAATTTTCTCATTTTGTGATGCCTCGTCTTTAATTTTTTTTAGATTAAATGTTGTATTCCATTGCAAATATAAAAGACTCTTGAATAGAAAGATAAAGGTACGTATCATTTTGTCTTGTTAATTAAATGTTATATGTTGCAATAAAATATATGTTCTTTTCGCAATTTACAAAATACAAATAGTATATGTTATATGTTTCAAGAAATTATATATTCGTTTTGCAATTGGCGTAATTTAAAGATTTGATTTCATTTTTTTTTTATACATGCATACGTACTACTGAGGGATAATTTATAATAAAAAATTAACAATATTACCACTTGAACTATATTATTTATGTAACGATTTTTTTTTTAGTTATGTAAAGTACAGTTTTTATGGAAGGTATACGCACACTTGGCGCCTTTTTTTACCTTTTTTTAAAAAGGTAATTTTGTTAAGTTACAAGTAACATGGACGCTTTAATGTGTAGAAGACGGACGGATAATACGCAAAAGTTTAATAGAGGAGGCGATTGTAACAGATACCATCCAGGGTCCAAACCAAGAGGCCAAGAGCAATTGGCGAAATAATAAAATTTTGGAAGAGGAGCAGCTCATCGAAGAAGTACATAAACGTCCTCCGCTGTGGAATTTCAAGCTTCCTCTTAGTGAACGAACTATCCAAGCCAGAAAAAAGCTATGGAAAGAGATAAAAACAGCGATGAGAATGGTAATATTCTATACTCATAATTTAAGTGGGCTAAGATTAACTAGAGATCTATTAAACATACTCGTATTTTTATATTTTTTCTAGATACAATGGACATTGTGATTTTGAAGAAAAAATGGAAGTTATTGTGCGATACTTATAGAACATATGAAAATAAGTAGCAGAAACTAAGCGGTTCAGCAGGAACCTCACAAAAGAAATGGATGCACTTTGAACGAATAAAGTTTCTTAGCGATATACAGTCCGAAATCGAGTACGTATTTATGTATAAAATAACGAGTGTACAAACACATCTTAATACAGTAGTATGTATTATACATATTTGTTTATATTTATTGCATGTAAATTTAAACTGTATGTTATAGAACTACAACCAATATCGCGACATTTTCCAGCAAAGAATCTAATGATATTATGACTTCTGATGAACGCAGCAGCAGTGGTCGTGGATCACGTATGTTAATTTATTAATTATTTTCTTATGAAAAGTATTGAAGGGAAATGAAAAATTAAAATTAATATTTGTGTGTGTGTGTGTGAAATTTTATTTTTTAATAAAATTTAAACATTTTTATCTTTTGTTTTCAATTTTTCGCTACTCTATTTAATTTACAAATATAATTAAAATAAAAGTACAAAAAATACAATATCTCTAAATGATTGTAGGTAACCACAAACGTAGTTTCAGTAGCATAGATGATAGCGAAGATGGCACCAATTTTGACAAATTAGTTGATGCTATAAATCGACCGATTAGCATACCACCGTTTGTACCTTCTATGTCACCATCTTCTAACAAAGCAGCTTTGTATGGTAACCTTGTTGCTGTTCAATTACGAGAAATCAATCCTCAGGCTATGGACGACATAATGCTTCAAGTGATGCAATTGCTTAATAATGCAAAGAAAAGAAAATCCTAATTAAATCGCCGCCGTTTATTTCTTCTACCGATTGACAAAGCAGCTTTATTTCTACAAATATTAAATAAGTGTTAAATAAAGAATAGTTTATAATACATAAGAGTTTATTGTATAATAAAGTTTGATATATGGAAACTTTTTATAATATTTTTTATAGAAAATGGTTTTTTTAATAAAAAATTATTTGTAATAAAAGAATGTTTATTTATATTTCTTAGTATTTTATTTACTATATAATATTACACAAATTACACTATAAAAATCATTTTAAAAAATTTTATTTAGTTCTATTATACTGCCACGGTACTGCTCCCTCGTTATTAAAATAATAGCAAAATTTATTTCAAACTTCTATTTAGAACTCGTGTTTGATCCACAGTTTGAGATTTCCCTGAAAGCACATCCATCTTCCATAATAATTCGCCAAGACCCTGGTTGAAAGTCATTTGGATAATGTGGATCATCAACATCAACCATAGATGGATGAACATATGTGTTTAAATCAATGTCTTGTCGGCGAAGCCAATTATGGAGACAAATAATTGCCTGAACCATTAGCTTTGTATTCTCAGGACTGGCGATAATTGGTTTTCTATATATTCTCCATTGACTGGCGATTATACCGAATGTGTTTTTTATTATTCGTCTTGCATGACTTACGATAATTGTATATATCTTGTTCTGGTGTAAGTCCACCTCTTCCCGGATACGGATGAAGTAAATACGATTTTAAAGGAAAGGCTTCGTCTCCTACAAGACAATATGGTAAAATAGGTCCTCCTTCCTTAATTGCTGCTGGTTGTGGGTTATTCATTCAACCTTCTTCAAATGCTTTTCCTACTGTCCTTAAAAATACCGTCATTACTTCTTCGGCCATAAGCCCTAATATCCACACAACGGATAATGTAATTTGCGTCGCAAATAGCCATAAGTACTATACTGTGACTATTTTTATAATTAAAAAACGCTGATCCAGCATTATTGGGACACTAAAAATCAGAAAGATTGTTTTTAATTGTACTACTTTTGAAGTTATATTATACACTAACAATGAATTTACACACTTGAATAATAACGTGCTTGCCATCTATGGCTCCAATACAGTGAATAAAATTCCATTTTTCATTGAAATCATTGGCGATATCTAACCACTCTTTTTCTTCAAGCTGGCTTGGAAGAACCAAAGGGTACAAATAATCTCAAATTGTTTTGCACGTTTCATGTATTATAGTACTCACTGTTGTCACTCCTACAAGATATTGATAGGACATTGAAGTCATCGAATCTCTGGAAGCAAGATATCTACAATATTTTATATAATAATATTTATATATGTATATGCATTAAGTAAAAATGTATAACATTAGGTTTGTTTGTGTCGCATGCTCCAATATACTTCTACTCCAATGTGCTCTAATACGTTTACCTCAAACAAACCTATTGTTTCATACATTTAAAAAATACAAAATTTAATTTGGCTGAGCAAAACAAACCTCAAGGTTAATACCAATCGTTCTGGTGGTGAAATAAATTGTCGAATAAAGTCATGCCTTTGCAATTTGCATCCGATCATTCCTAATAATTCCTCCAATTGAGTTGCAGTCATTCGAAAGTAATTATAGAAGCGTATATCCTCCAATATCAATTTCGGAACCGATGTAAAGAAGAAACTGTGTTCGTTACGATTTTCGAAAATCGGAGCTACTCAAAACCTTTTCTTCTTATATCTTTTTCTTTTTTTTTTAACAAACACATCGCAGCAACTGCAGCAGCTATACGTCGTCTTCTAATTTGAGCTGTGACCACCACTGTATGTCTATAATATTTTACATACTCCATGTATTGATTATAATACTCCAACACCATTTTATTCTTGTTGCGATTATGTTAGGTTATGTACTTACCAATCATCGCTTTTTGACGCTGCTTTGCATTGCGTTGGAATGGGGATAAATCGTCAGCTTTTATTCGCTCCATGAAAAGGATAGAGTCGATAGCGAATAGCTTTTTAACGCTGCTTTGCGTGGCGGTGGAGTGGGGGTAAAACGCCAGCTTTTACTCGTTGCTGAAATTGAGCCTTTAAAAAGGTGTAATTTCACGCAGCGAGTATAAGCTGGCGTTTTACCCTCTCTCCATCAATTTTCGCTAAAATGGCGAATCCAGTGAATAAACGCTCAAAGTTCAATACTGTCCAACTATGAGCGAAGCAACGCTGACTCTGGCTATGGCCCACTTGATTGGCCAAAATTTTGAAGCAATTTTTAATTGGTCAATTTTTTGAATTTTTTGTTACACGCTCCTTCATTCACGACATAGTGGGAATAGGTTTGTTCTTCTTGCTTACACTTTGTACACTTTAGTGTAAAGTGTACACTTTAGCGTTCTTCTTGTTGGAAGCAGGGTTGGGCACGTATCAAACTCAACGTATCATACGTGGTTTCATACATGGATGAAACTATGTATAATACATCATAAGTTTCAGCCATGTAGTAAAATGGCGCTGGTCGCGTCCACATCACACCACATCACACGGGCACAGAGGCTGCGGTCCACTTGTAACGTAACCTCAAACTATATTATACTGATTTACATATTCCAAATCTACAAAATAAAATAAATAAATACTAAGCAAGTAATTAGCAGTCATGAATCGAGGAGGTAGACCTCTACATAAATACTGGGAAGAAGGCAAATTTAAAAAAATATATGAAGACAAAAAACTTTGTTTTGTCTTCATATATTTATTATCAAAATGAAATTGACAGCCTGTTTTAACAGTGTCAACGCTGTTAACCTTCATTAATTAGCCTTGTCCAGTGCTGTGCTGTAACCGTGTAACCTGTATTTCATGAGAAATGGGTTTAATACATGTTTTGTACGTATTATACATTTCCTACGTAGGAAATGTAGGAAACCTCTCGCAGCGCTAAATTTCCCAACCCTGGTTGGAAGTGACGTTAAGATGTATGATTACACGCTATTTGTCTTGAAAGTGTAATACACATTAAGGACATATTTTACACTGGTTTTACACGTGCCTGAGAGGTGGTGTAAATTGGTGTAACATTACACTAATAGGTTAGGTTGCCAATGATTTGAATTTTGATTAGTAGTTCTTCTTCCGAATGGAACGTCGAATTACGAAAAATGCAATAAATTATTTTTTAGTCAATAAATTAATTATTAATTAATAAATTAATAATTAATAATAAATAATAAATAATAA